>NC_141034.1:1035000-1087500 GCF_052040795.2 Danio rerio | reverse complement strand
TAGAGAGTAAATGGTATATACTATAGAGATGCTATATAACTGTATAGTACTACCATAACACTGTTAAATCATTGATTTTTCTCTCTCTCTTTGCATCTCATACTCCTCAACTGGGTTCTGCCCAGGCCCGGATTGGCTAATCAGGAGGACCGGGAAAATTCCCAGTGGGCCGGTCCGTTTTTTTGGCCGCGAGGGCCGGTGTCCCTAGCTCCAGAATCTGTTGCTCTCAGCAGTCACACTTTTTAAATTAATTTATTTTTTTACTTGACCACAGCCTTCTTATTCATTATTTTACCGCAGCTCTGCTCTTTTTATATATAACCAATGATGAAATGATGATATAAATGATGATATAACTCAGATGTGTCAGTTCTCCTTATGGAGCTGTAGTGGGCTAGTGGTTAGCACGTTAAATTACGACGCCTTTACCCGGGATTGATCCTTGCCTGAGTATGTTTTTTTTTTTTTTTTTTTTTGTTAAGACATATAATACTGTTAGGGTTGTTGAACATTTAAAGTTCTAAACTAAATCAGCTGTTTTCTCAAAAAACAAAAAAAAAATGGCGTGATAGTGTAATTAGAAACTGAATTGGAAATGACCTTATTTTAATATAGTCAGTCGTGAACTGAGGTGGGCCGGTCTGAGGCTTGAAACTCCAGGGCTGAAAAAGTCCCACTCCGGCCCTGGTTCTGCCACTGTAGCTCCAGAAGCGGAGCGTTATAGATTCACATGCGGCGCTTTCTCAAACACACTTTCCGAGCAAAATCAATCTCCTTTTATTCACTGAGCATTTCCTCAATATGTTGAGAGAATAATGTGCATCTCTGAGGACTCTGAATTGTTTTGTCCTGCAGTCATGCGTGAATGTTTATCATCCGCAGGGATATATGCAGATCTCGCAGAATCAGTGCTTTCAGAGTCTGCGTACGGCACTAACATAATAACCGCAGCGCCATCCCAGCATGCCTTGTGTTATCAAATGCACACATATTAAAGCACAGATTGCGTTTGGTTTAATTTGCTTGCAGAATGCTGATGAGTGCGGCTCACGCGAAGTGTTATTGGGAAATAGTTTTAATGAAAGTATTCAATGTTCACTGCTGTTTTGTATTAATGCGCATTGATTGAGCTTTCAAAATGTTGAAACTGGAAAGAAAATAAGATGTTTCATCCAGTTATAAACACTGAAAACTGCAGAGCTGCTCAGCCAAACAATCAAAACACAATCATTTTAGACTGTTTTCATGTGTATTGGCAGCCTGATCTCACGAGAAAACTTAAGTATTTTACGTTTTGCCAGTTTAGTGGCTAATTCGTTCGAATTCGTATGAGTTCAGTCGTACGAAATGGTACGATTTTAAAAAGGAGGCGTGGCACCTGACCCCACCCCTAACCCCAACCGTCATTGGGGGATGAGCAAATCGTACTAAATTGTACGAATTAGATCGTACGAATTCATACGAATTAGCCACTAAATGAAAAAGTTACGAATTGCCGTGAGATTGTGTTGGTATTGGAGGATTTATGGAAATGCTCCTTTTTGCAATTAATTAAACTTTTATTTGACTACAAAAGGCACTCAAACTGTTTTCATTTAGAAATTTTTATAAATTTAACAAATAATATGACCATGTTTGAGCTGTGATGTCCTGCCGTTTAGGTGGGAGTGTCGAGTGGTGAAAGAGGGAGGGGTGTGCATGAAAAGGGGAGTTTCATTAGCCCCTTTCACACAGACAGACCTTTCCGGAAAATTACCGGCAATTTTTCGGAAAGGTGCGTATGTGTGAACAGGTCTTTTTTGAAAATGCCGGTAAATTCGTTCTGGCTATTTTCCGGAAAGAGAAGTTGTAACATTACCGGCAATTTGCCGGAATGCTGCGCTGTGTGAACGCAGAAGGAAGATTGCCGAAATAAGCGCGTGCACGTCTAGAACGTGCTGACGTGAGACATCTGCTTTAGCCAATCACAACAGTCAGGCGCATTTACGTCCGCGCGGTTTATGAGAATAAAAGCCTTTGAATATTTTCCCAGACGCATTTAGCTGCTAGAAGTTAGTCAGATCACGTTTATATGTTCTTCTTAGTGCCAACTGTGTAAATAATCATTGATGAGATGCTTATGATAAGCCGTTGTTTGTTTACCTTCAAGCTTTGCGTGTGCTTGTGAAACAGCCTGTGAGCGCCAGCACACACACATATTATGAACATCTCGACATGCCAAAGTGATCCTGCGGAAGTTGTTCACAATATTGATCATCCACAGTGTTTGTGATGTAGTCAAATGTTTACAAATACAAGCGCAGCCGTTTAAAGCTCATTTGTGGTGAATGATGGCAGAATTTACCGGTATTTTGGAATGGATGTGTGAATGCTCTTTTCCGGAAAATTTCCGTAACGTCCTCGCCTGTGTGAACAGCACTTTTTTGAATATACCGGTAAAGTCGTTCCGGAAATTTTCCAGATATTTACCGGTGTCACTGTGTGAAAGGGGCTATTGAGAGCACTATACGGCTGATTTTCACACCGGCAACACAGACGCAGGGGAGATAGACTGACTGCATTTACATGGACATCAGTAATGGAATTGTCGCCTTAATGTGAATAAGACAATACCAGTATTAATGTGTTTAGTTGCTTTTTGAATGTTCCTTTCATGATCCATTTTACATGTTATTGCACAGGGGCGGACTGGCCATCTGGCAATTCTGGCAAATGCCAGAAGGGCCGGACCATTTTTTAAATGTAGGCCGGTCACCTATTTTATTTATTTATTTTTTCATGTTGTTTTTTTAAATGTAGGCAGCTTTTATCTTGTGCGAGATGTGAATATTATGATGATGATGGTGATAATAGTAAGAATAATAGTAAATGTTAAGCAATGGCCCAATTGGCAACAACCAGCTGGTTTCGAGATGGGCCGACCCAATCTGAGGGCTACTCAGATGTAATTAAAATCTGGCAAGAATGTCAAACAAACAGTGTGCAAAAAAAAAAAAAAAAGGGAAAGGCAGTCAAGTCAGACATTGCAAAATACATAACATTTTTCTAAACTAGTCTCGAATAGGGTCAGTGTGATGGCGCAGTAGGTATTGCTGTCGCCTCAGAGCAAGAAAGTCGCTGGTTTGAGCCTCATCTGGGTCAGTTGGTGTTTCTATGTGGAGTTTGCATGTTCGCGTGGATTTCCTTCTTGGTTTCCTTCTGAATTGGGTCGGCCAATTGTGAATTGGGTAACCCAGTATAATGGGTTGCAGCTTTGAGGGCATCCGCTGTGTAAAACATGCTGGATAAGTTGCTGATTCCCAGGTTAATAAAGGGACTAAGCCCAAAAGCAAATGAATGACATGATTGCATATATAAATGGGTTGCTTTTGTTCCAGTCACATACATTTAAATGTTTAAATATCTCTTAAATAATGTACTGCTTGTATAATTTTACCATCTGTACACCAATATAAGTAGTGAATGTGCGCGTCTGTGGATGGGGCTGTGTCGGTGTGGTAATGTGGGCTGGTTTGGCTACAGTGCCAGGGCTGATTTTTAGTCCCAGTCTGCCCCTGTTATTGCACATAATTCGATCAACATCACTGCGTCACCGTGCTATCCACTTTTCCTCTGGAGCAGGGGTCGGCAACCCAAAATGTTGAAAGAGCCATATTGGACCAAAAAAAACAAAAAACAAATATGTCTGGAGCCGCAAAAAATGTAAAGCCTTATATAAGCCTTATAATGAAGGCAACACATGCTGTATCTATAGTAGCTATATTAGCCTACTATAAAAATGACTAAGTTGGCTACAAATACATAATGAGCCTTCATGATTAAATAGCCACTGAAATCAGGTGGTTGGTGTTTATTTCGTTGTCATTTAAACACTTCAGCACAGCCTCTGGTCTTTCAGTGATATTAATTTGATCATTTCTTCTTGCGGCCCATCAGAGTTCATGCATAAAAGCGCATTGAATATCGGTCACATCACAGGCAATTGAGTATGCTGGCACTGAATTAATGTCCTTGGTTTGCTGATCGGTGATGTTACCTGCCATTTTAATAGCCCTTTCCTTCACTGTCTTAGCGGAGAGAGGTATATCTTTAATATTTTGTATTATCTTGGTTTTATTTTTGAAGTCTGCAATTACTGTAGGTGTTCTAATATGTTGATGAATGACTCCTTCATGTAGTCACCGTCTGTGAACGGTTTTCCAAGTTTTATTATCTCACGGTTTGTTTACAACAGCCACCTGCCTGGCATCCCGCCCTGCTGATAGAAACCTGTGTCGCAGGCTATGACGCAAATCTTCGTTGACAGAAATGTTGAAAATAAATATTAATTCTACACACTTTTACAGCATTGAAAACTAAAATGCTGTAATTAAAAATGTTTGTCCTCCTATAGAAATCATATTAAAACAAAAATATATACTAACCTTCCCCATCTTTTTGAATATTTTTTTAAAAACTTCAGGGAGCCCCAAGGGCAGCGCTAAAGAGCCGCATGCGGCTCTAGAGCCGCGGGTTGCTGACCCCTGCTCTGGAGTTTCATGTCATTTTGGGTGGTTCATTCTTAATTTGTTTAACTGCACTTTACCCCCCCCCCCCCCCCCCCCACGTTTTCTGATTTTACCCCATGCTCACCCTGTTATTTACTTCTTTATTAATTTTTCTGGAACCGTTCTACACCAGACTCGGACCCATTCGTCGCGGTCAACTCCACTCTGCATCTCAAGTCCGCCAACGTACGTGTTGAGCTGCCAGACAAACGGGTAACAGCGGTAAAGCCATCCACATACAGGTAAGCGTGAAAAGGAACGACGTCATACCGTTTTAAAGACGAAATGCAGCCAAACGTTCCTCTGGCTACATATTCTCCAGAAACATATACAGGGCTACACTTTCAGAATGAGCCTGTGTCGGATAAAACACTGACGGCCAATCAGAATCCAGTAAAAACAGACGACACTGTGGAGAAGCACCTCGCTTAAAAGATTATTAAAAGATCATTACTATCCTGGAAACAATGGGTTACACCATGGGAAATAATGATCAAAAAATAGAGTTCTAAGCTAGCAAATTGTCTAAAACTAACAGTATGGCAGGAATCCAGTGCTAGTTTGTGTGTATAATGCTGGAGAACTGACTGCAATTGCTAAATGGACTGTTTGATGATATGATATGACTTTTATAAGGGAAGAAAATAAGTATAAATCAATATAAACAAGCATAAACCCTTTTAGTTTTGCCTATATGATTACAAGATGTAAGCAATAAGTCATCGAGCGATTCTTCTGCACACTATTGCAGTCAGTGGCGTTCTGCTGCTGAAAGTCCTCTTTGGTTTGTGGACTCTTCCATAAATCTGCATTAAGTGAGCGCGGGTCAGTTGTTAGGGCACGGATCCAACTCCAACATATTTCCACATAAAAGCTGAATCTGCATGCAGGCTTTATCTGTGATGGTAATACGAGTCTGAACGCTGCCGGGTCAGGGAGATTATTCCGAGCAAATGCTGGAGGGCTTTCACGGAAAGCTGATACGCCGAGGCTGAATTGTGTGTTCCTTCAGCTGAATGGAGGATTAAGTCGAGTATGTGAAGGACGTAGCGTTTGCTTTAATTAAATATCGGCTCTTTAAATGTGAGTAGTGTCAATGAAAAGTCAAGGAGCCCTACAGTATATCATGCACTCGGCAGCAGGAGTGATGCACGTGTTTTATAGCTAGTTTCAGCATGATGCGAGTCTCATTTTCAGCTTTTGCACTTTCAGCATGGATATTGCAATGTGCGAATCTGCAACACTCACATCACAGGATCTGCAATGCTGCATTGAGATTGTAATTAACCAGAAAACAAAGTTCTTATTTAGGCTCGGGCGGTGATACGGTATATCGCAGGAACTAAAAATAGCAATGGTGTCAGTTTCAATACCGTTATACCGTCATAAAAAACAATGCACTTAATAGGAGACAAGTATTAAATATTAAACTCCTTTATTTAATGCCTACAAACATGTACCGTATGCAGGATTGTCATCATGGGACAGTTTGGAGGAGAGAGAGGGAGAAGTGAGTGACCTGCAGTTTGGCAGTATTTCCGGTTTCGACTGAACAAGAGGGGAGACGTGGTAAATACGAACTAGAGATCTGCATTGTACCGCGGAAGCCAACCAGATTTCTTGCGGTGCAAGAATAAATTTCTGAATAAAGCGCAGGGGCGGTGAGTATTTGTTATTTGTTAGGTTACACCACTGCCTTGAATTCCTCACAGATGCTGATCATTAGATTATTATTTAGATTTTCCCGCTGAATCCTAAACATTATGGAGTCCTTGATGGAGCCTGTCGGAGATGCAGGTTTCCTCAGAGAGTTCTGGCTGATGACAGTGCTTCTGCTCTGTAATAAAAGATAAAAACAGCTCTAAAGCCGTGATAGAAAAACACATTTCTGCTGAATCTCTGAGAAATGGCTGAGGGGAAACACACACAGCTGTTATCTGCAGATTACCTGAGTGTATAAACGCACACACGAGCTGAACGCACTCAAGGCTGTGTTGAATACTAATAGTTCACACATGGTACTGTACATGCTGAAAGAGCACTTCTAGAGCTCAAACATTTCACTGAAGGCTGCTTTAAATGTTATCATGTCTTACAATAAAGAGACAGCTTGAGGATTCTGTGCCTCTGAGTTCATAAGTTATAGCCATGTTTGATTTTTATTTAGTTCTTATTTTTTTGTAAACTACTAATGTATTTTTATTTTAAAATATTTAGTCATTTAGAGCATTTTTAGACAATTGTATTTGAAATTTGAAAGAAAGGTTACATTATCTTTTTAAAATAATAACTTAAATATTATATATCACTTAAACTTATATCTAATTAATCCCTATATATATATATATATACACACACACACAGTTGAATGTAAACTATTAGTACTGGACAAAGATTATTCGTGATTAATCACATCCAAAATAGAAGTTCGTTTTGACGTATAAGTATATATAATGTATTATTTAACTCACCGGCCACTTTATTAGGTACACCCATCCCACTGCTCGTTAATCAGCCAATCACATGGCAGCAGCTCAATGCATTTAGGCATGTAGACATGGTCGAGAGGATCTGCTGCAGGTCAAAGCGAGCATCAGAATGGGGAAGAAAGGGGATTTAAGAGACTCTGAACGTGGCATGGTTGTTGCTACCAGATGGGCTGCTCTGCGTATTTCAGAAACTGCTGATCTACTGGGATCTTCTGTGGGCGCAAATGCCTTGTTGATGAGGCCAGAGGTCAGAGGAGAATGGCCAGACTGGTTCCAGCTGATAGAAAGGCGACAGTAACTCAAATAAGCACTCGTTACAACCGAGCTCTGCAGAAGAGCATCTCTGAACACACAACACGTCCAACCTTGGGGCGGATGGGCTACAGCAGCAGAAGAGCACACCGGGTGCCGCTCCTGTCAGCTAAGAACAGGAAACTGAGGCTACAATTCACACAGACTCACCAAAACTGGACAATAGAAGATTGGAGAAACGTTGCTGCTCTGATGAGTCTCCATTTCTGCTCACACATTCAGATGATCGGGTCAGACAACATGAAAGCATGGATCATCCTGCCTTGTATCAGCGGTTCAGGCTGGTGGTGGTGGTGTAATGGTGTGGGGGAGATTTTCTTTGGGTCCATTAGTACCAATTGAGCATCAACGCCACAGCCTACCTGAGTATTGCTGCTGACCATGTCCATCCCTTTATGAGCACAGTGTCTCCATCTTCTGATGGCTACTTCCAGCAGGATAACGCAGCATGTCATAAAGCTCAATCATCTCAGACTGGTGAACATGACGATGAGTTCACTGTACTCAAATGGCCTCCACAGTCACCAGAGCTCAATCCAATAGAGCAGCTTTGGGATGTGGTGGAACGGGAGATTGGCATCATGGATGTGCAGCCGACAAATCTGCAGCAACTGTGTGATGCTATCATGACAATATGGAGCAAAATCTCTGAGGAATATTTCCAGCAGCTTGTTGAATCTACGCCACGAAGAAGGTAAAAGGGGGTCCACCTCGGTACTAGTAAGGTGTGCCTAATAAAGTGGCCGGTGAGTTTATATATACATATATATATTTATTTGTTTACTATTGAAGCCAAACTAAAACAAAATATTTTTTTAGATGAAAAACATAACAGGAAATACTGTAAAAAAAACAACAACAATAATAATAATTACAAATATCACAGAAGTGCTTCACACTTTACAGTACATTAGTATGTCTCTGCGTGTCTCTGTAAGTGTTTTCAGACTGCCTTATATAATCAGTATGAGACCTTGTTGCTTCCAGACTAAAATCTTTTGCCTTCAGTGCTCCTCAATAGTGATCGGCATTGAGCAGACTCTTCATCTGACAGTGATGTTTGACGGAGCGTTTTTAACACAGACATCATAAAACACACTCTCACATTATATCACTAATGAGTGCTCCTCTAGCTCATGAATGTTGAGAGGGTCATGTCATCAGCGTTGTGTTGAGAAATCATCTTTCCAGTAATAAAGGGCAGGTGCTGTCTGGCCACACACACAAATACAGCGCGTTCTGGGCTTTTAGTCCGTCTGCGTTCGCTTTATGGGGATGATTGACATACTTTCAGCTTGTTGATGACTCATGCTGCACTACACTGACAGCCAATCAGACGCTCCCTAGGATAAGAAAGCCCCTCCCACAATCAGTAAAGCATGACTGGGACATAATTAAAGCTTAATGCTACTTTAATTTTGAAATTAGTAACTTGAATGAGAAAATGGATTGAGGGAATGTCCGTTTCCAATAGACGATATATTAATAAATCAATATAATATTAATATACAGTGCTAAATACCTGAGAGGGTTTCACGAAAGATGTTTGAGCAAATTGACAAATAAAAAGTCATGTACGCCTTTGAAGATCAATCTGTCAAGCGATCAATCAATCAACTAGAGCCAAAGAATCATCTAAAATTTGACAATTAGAGATGAGATTAAATGTGAAGTTTGATAAATGTTAACACTTTAAAATAATGGATTATTAGTTGATCTGTTTACTAATTAACAAATTAAGAGGGAGCAATTAGAAACTGCATTTAATCATAGTTTAACATCATTCAAGTGAACTTATTAATAAACTGTTAGTTAATACACCGTTAACACACACACACACACACACACACACACACACACGCATATATATATATATATATATATATATATATATATATATATATATATATATATATATATATATATATATATATTTCTTTTCGGCTTAGTCCCTTTATTAATTTGGGATTGCCACAGCGGAATGAACCGCCAACTGATCCAGCATATGCTTTACGCAGCGGATGCCCTTCCAACTGCAACCCATCTTTGAGAAACACACTCATTCACACACACTCACTACGGCCAATTTCATTCCTTTTCTTGTCAGCTTAGTCCCTTTATTAATCCGAGGTCGCCACAGCGGAATGAACCGCCAACGTATCCAGCAAGATTTTACGCAGCGGATGCCCTTCCAGCCGCAACCCATCTCGAGAAACATCCACACACACCCACTCATACACTACAAACGATTTAGCCTACCCAATTGACACTGCATGTCTTTGGACTATGGGGGAAACCGGAGCACCCGGAGGAAAACGCACGCGAACACAGTGAGAACATGCAAACTCCACACAGAAACACCAACTGAGCCGAGGTTCGAACCAGTGACCTTCTTTTTGTGGGGTGACAGCACTACCTACTGTGCCACCACCTTGCCTATATATATATATATATATATATATATATATATATATATATATATATATACACATATATATACACATATATATACACATACTGTATATATATACACTTCAAATCTTCAGTTATTTATTTAACCCAGGGGTTGAGTTAAACATTTCATGCTTTGTTGGGTTATTTTGATCCTTTATTAGGTTATTTATATAATAACTCAACCAGTTGGCTTACAATTTTGAGTTTAGATTACTATTAGACATTAACATACTATTAGATTAAATGATATAACCCAATGCATTCACTCTAAAAACATGGGGTTATTTTGTCTACCCAAAATTTTGGGTTGAGGCACTTGAGTAATTTTTGGGGGTTATTTTCAGAGTCTTGGGTAGTTTTAACCCAGCTCTTTGGGTCAAATCAACTCGCAGCAGGAGCTGACTGGGATCCCACAATATTATGTACTTATTTGTATAAATGCAATGAAAATAGTGTAACATAAACTCAGGTTCCTTGCGTTTACAGATGATTAAAATGAGATTTGTGCTCATAGCAGCCCTTCGTCAGACCTTTCTGAATTTAAAAATGTCTTACTAGCACCTTTTCTACACCTGAAATCAAAGCTGCACATCCCCACCGTACTTCAGTGAAGCCGAGTCAAAACAACACAACTGCTGGGTCATCTTTCACAAGCATTTCAGGATCAATTTAACCTAATATTTAAGTAAAAAATAACCAATTATTGGGTAGAAAAACAAACTATTTATGGGGTTAAAAATAATCACCCAATTACTTGGGTTAATTTGACCCCTGATGTGTTCTGTCCCATATTTACCCAGCAGCAGGGGCAGACTGGGACTAAAAATCAGCCCTGGCACTGTAGCCACACCAGCCCACATTACCACACCGACACAGCCCCATCCACAGACGCGCACATTCACTACTTATATTGGTGTACAGATGGTGAAATAATATAAGCAGTACCATATGTAATAGATATTTAAACACTTAATGTATGTGACTAGAACAAAACAAACAAACAAACAAAAAAAAAACATTTATAACAAATTTATACAAGCAATCATTTCATTCATTTGCTTTTTGGTATAGTCCCTTTATTAATATCGGATTGCCACAGCGGAATGAACCACCAACTTATCCAGCATATGTTTTACACAGCGGATGCCCTCCAAGCTGCAACCCATCACTGGGAAACATCCATACACACTCATTCACACACTCACTACGACCAATTTGATTAATTTTCTTGTCGGCTTAGTCCCTTTATTAATCCGTGGTCACCACAGCGGAATGAACCGCCAACTTATCCAGCAAGTTTTTACGCAACGGATGCCCTTCCAGCCGCAACCCCTATAAACACACATTCACATACATGCACTACGAACAATTAGGCCTACTCAATTTACCTCAAGCACATGTGTTTGGATTTGTGAGGGAAACTGGGAGGAAACCCACGCGAACATTAAAACTCCACACAGAAACTGACCCAGCTGAGGCTCGAACCATCAACCTTCTTGCTGTGAGGTGACAGTGCTACCCACTGTGCTGCCCCCTTTCAAGACTTTTTCAGTTAATTTTATGCATTTGGCATTGTCTAATTTCAGAGCAATTGTCTGCTTTCTCTGAGCTTTTCGGCATCGCCTTTCCTTTTTTACGGTCCATCTCTCACAATTAGCTTGTTTTGCACTTACTGTTTGACATTCTTGCCAGATTACGCCCATGTAATCACCTCTGATTGGGTTGGACCATCTCGAAAACAGCCGGCCATTGCGGATTGGGCCAATGCTTAACATTTATATTATTATTACAGTTAACATCATCATCATAGTATTCAAATCTTGTAAGAGATAAAAGCTGCCTGCATGTGAAACATTACATATAAAAATGTAAAAAATAGCTGACCGGCCCACATTTAAAAAATGGTCCAGCCCTTCTGGCATTTGCCAGAATAGCAAGATGGCCAGTCCACCCTTGCCCAGCAGCAGGGTTAAAAACAACCCAATTTGGGTAGTTTTTAACCCGGTGTTTTTAGAGTGTTGGGTTAAAATAGCAGATATTTAGGGAGGTGCATTAATAAACTATATTTGGGTTATATGTTGGGGTATTTTTAACCAACTATTTTAACAGAGTACACACACACACACACACACACACACACACCATCCTGAATGCAGAGAGCATGAATTGATTCTGGTTCTGGTTGTAAAGCCCCTGGAGCAGCTCATTCTGAAGCCTTTATTGATCATACATGAAACTAATCATCTCCCCGAGGCTCATGTATTCATCATAGTGTGTGTCACAGATGAGTGCGCACGTAAACACTGTATTCACACACACGTGTGTGCTCATATTGAGGCTGTATTTCACTGCTTTACCAGAGGATCTGAGCATTTCTCTGAGCAAAACATAACTAATATATGCTGTATAGAACGACACGGTGGCTCAGTGGTCAGCACTGTGGCCTCACAGCAAGAAGGTCACTGGTTTGAGTCCCGGCTGGGTCAGTTGGATATCTGTGTGGAGTTTGTATGTTCTCCATGTGTTTCCCCTCACAGTCCAAACACATGCGCTATAGAGGAATTAATGAACTCAACTGGCGTGTTTGAGTGTGTGTGAATGAGTTTGTGGGTGTTAACATATGCTGGAATAGTTGGTGGTTCATTCCACTGTGGCGACTCCTGATGAATAAAGGGACTAAGGAAAATGAACGGTCACACAGTGAGGACAGGGAGGGTTATCTCTTTTCATCAGTTTAATTTAAGTAGTGCATTAATAAACAGGAGAAGCAGGTGAGTGAGAGTCTTTGCTGTAGAGCAGATGGATTGTTGCTTGTGTTGTAAACAGACATAGAATGTAAAGTCGCTTTCCTTAATGATAGTTCTGTTCATCCACAGGTTTAAAAGGAACATCCACAGGTTAAACGATCATAGGAGATGGGAAACATCCACGGAAGAAGACAAGTCAGAGAGAAGGTAAGGTGAACCATCAGACTTCCATTCTAGCCCCTGAACGACTGGAAATGCTGGGTTATGTAGGGAACTTGATTAAGGGAACAGGTGCAGGTGATTGGTGAGGGAGAGCGCTGATTGGGAGAGTGGAAACAGGCAATGGGTTTGACAATACTGTATCTTATATTAGAAGTTTTATAATTATTTTATTATTAATATAATCATGCAACACCCAGTGAAATGATTCAATACATTTAAAAATAAAAATTTTATAAATAGAATTACATTCACTGAAGCAAAATGAAAAGTCAATCTAATTAAATAATAAAAAAAAACAACAGGACAGAAATGTAAATGCAGCCATTCAGAAGCACAGAATAGTGCACTCACTGCACTCCAGCACAATGCTGAGCTTTATAATCTAATGAATACATATTAAACCTCTTTAACATGAATAAATGTAGATGCTGAATCCCCGTTCTAAAGGTCAATATTATTTATTTTATTCTCCAGATAATTTATTATTTTCCCCAATCTGGCAACCTGCACTTACATGTGCATTGATCCAGAAGTGCAATACCTAGCTTAACCACTGGGTGTCAGACTTACATACTGTCCCTTCAAAACAAGCACACATATCTTAAAGATTATAGTAAATAGTCTTGTTTCCTCTTTGAATCTTCATTCTTCATGACAGTTTTAAGATATGTTTTTGTTGTTGTTCCTCAGTGTGTTTATCTCCTGAATATTTTAGCATTTTAAATGATTATCTGGCAACCACGGCTGCCTCACTGTAAAAATCGTCCATAATTCACAGTTTCCATATTTTGTGATTTGCATGTTTATTTACAGTTCTGAAATGCATTATGGGATGTTGCTCTGCTGTGTGTGTGTGTGTGTGTGTGTGCTGTCCAGCGTGTGAAGGTTGTTTTGTGCATCTGCTGTGTCCGTGTCGTGACTGTAGATCACGGCTGAGTGTGTGTTTCTGTCATTTCAGCCTCATTTGCGGTGTCACTAAACACACAGCGCTGTTTTATTTGTCCTGTAAATGCTGCAGGTCATGGAAACTCACCTGCTTTTCCCCAGAACCAAACATTAGAGACTTTCCCACAAACTTTCTGTTTCTTATCCTTACTTCACAGATGATCTGGTCTGTGTTGGATACATCGGGGCAAAGTGTATTTAATGCGAGCACTTTCTTTAATTATTGCTATTCCACAAGCTATTTATTTCAAATATTTTGGCACTGTTTTTGCTCCATATTGTTCCTTATATTTCTCTTGGATTGTTTATAAGGCCTTTCCTCTCGTTTGATGGCATGGCTTTATTTCTTTCCTCCCAGCAGGCTAATCAGAGGTTTGTTTTTGAGCTTTAGCTAATCATAGTTAAGGGTTGAAATCTTTTTTTTTTTGAGTTATTTTCATCCAATTTCTGTGAGGCAGAATCTGTGCACATGCCAGCAGTCTGTGTTTAATGAAGATCTCAATCAAATGCTCATTAATCCAGCATTTCAGAGTGTTATCCAACTCTTATTTCCCTCTGATTCTGAGTATAATTTACAGTTATGGTTGGGTTTAGAGGTAGAGAATAGGTATGAATTGCATTGTCCAGTGTAATGTACTGTGTGTATTCATATATAGTGCATTTATTGTGTATGGCCATACACCCAAAGCTCTTCACAATCATGAGAGGGTCTCTCCACACCACCAGCAGTGTCCAGCATCTACTTGGATCATGCTCCGGCAGCCACAGGACAACACACATCAGCTACTGGTGGAGTGGAGAGACAGTGATAGAGCCGATTCGGTGGATGGGGATGATTGGGAGGCCATGATGGGTAAGGACCAATTGAGGGACTTTGGCCAGGACACCAAAAATGGACTTCCAACAACAATGATGATCCAGGATGTTAATCCAGGATCGCATCGTGCATGGCAGCGTCATGACGTGCGAACCACATCAACATCAACAAACAGTGAGTGCACAATTCCATACTGTTATGCAAACACAAGGATAAATGGTTGCAGAATGTTGGTATATTTCTGCAGACACACAGCGAGAGCAGGAGCATCAGTGTTTAGTGTGTTCAGTATGAGCTGCATGTCCTTCACTCTGTAATTCCTCTTTTTTTTTTAGTCTTGAGATGAAAAGTTGTTCAGCTCAAAGCCAATAAACATTCAGGACAGACTGAACACTGTGTTCCAGAGGGGGTTTGTCTAACCTTTTGTATTTATTCGACAACAGAAAGTAACAGAATCACCAGAACTTCTCTGTGTTCAGTTTTTGCAAAAACAAGTGTGTCTATTTGTGTGTGTGTGTGTGTGTGTGTGTGTGTTTGCAAACATAATTGTGTGTGTGTCTGTGTTTGCAAACATAAAAGTGTGTGTGTGTTTGCAAACATAAGTGTTTATTTGTGTGTGTATGCAAAACAGATCAATTACTATGGTTGTTGCGTTACCATAGCAACTGTAGAATTACCACAACAGATCAATTACTATAGTAACTGCATTACCATAGCAACTGTAGAATCACCGCAACCGATCAATTACTGTAGTTTTTTGTGTTACCATAGCAACTGTAGAAACACCACAACAGATCAATTACTGAAGTTGTTGCATTACCATAGCAACTGTAGAATCATCACAACAGATCAAAGGTTGGTGTGTTACCATAGCAACTGTAGAATCACCACAACAGATTATTTACTATAGTAGTTTGTGTAAACATAGCGACTGTAAAATCACAGCAACTGATCAATAACTGTAGTTATGTTACCATAGCAACTGTATAATCACAGTAACTAATCAATTACAGTAGTAGTTACGTTGCCATAGCAACTGTAGAATTACCACAACAGTTCAATTACTATAGTTGCTGCATTACTATAGCGACTGTAGAATCACCGCAACAATTACTATAGTTGTTGAGTTACCATAGCGACTGTAGAATCACCACAACAATTACTATAGTTGTTGAGTTACCATAGCGACTGTAGAATCACCACAACAGATCAATTATTATAGTTGCTGCATTACTATAGCGACTGTAGAATCACCGCAACAATTACTATAGTTGTTGAGTTACCATAGCGACTGTAGAATCACCACAACAATTACTATAGTTGTTGAGTTACCATAGCGACTGTAGAATCACCACAACAGATCAATTACTATAGTTGTTGTGTTACAATAGCAACTGTGAAATCCATGCAATTGATCAATTACTGTAGTTGTTGCATTACCATAGCAACTGTAAAATCACCGCAACAGATCAATTGCTACATGTTTTGCGCTACCATAGCAACTGTAGAATTTCCTCAACATATTATTCAAGTGCTTTTCTATCGTTTGGTTCAAACACACTAGTGTTTACTATAATTTACCATAGTATGTTTGCTGCTCTTTAAAATTTTGCAGAAGTGTGTACGTTTATGAGCAGAGCTGTGTGTGTGTGTGTGTGTGTGTGTGATCTGTTTTCTTCTCTCTTTCTGAGTGTGGTTTTGAGTGTTTGTGGAGTTTGCCGGAGTCCTGGTGTCCTGTAGCGTGTTGAGCGTTGTGTTGAGCTGCGGATGGTTTCTCAGTCTTGGTGTTTTTTGATTTGCACTTTCTCCAGCACTGCTGTGAAGCAGAAACACAGCGGCAGCTCATTCATCTGCCAGAACAAACACAAATGAAAGTCTCCCACGTCTCTACATCCTCTTGTGTTGGCCGACAGCCAGAGCGGCCAGGGGGAAGAAGTCAAGCATCTCTTTAATTTCTGGCATGTTAACATTTACTGTCTCTTTTAACTGTCTCTGGCACTCGAGGGATGCTGGAAATCAAGAGGTTTGGATCATTTCTATAGGGATGCTTGAGCTTTCTGATGGAAGAATCCTTCAATCTAGGTTTAAATACACAGTAAAAAGTGGTTAGTCACTTTACTATAAACACTGAGTAAATCCAGTGTAACCTAGAACAATTAAGTTGACTTAATTTTTGTAATTGTGCATACAATTCATTTTGTTAATTTTCAGGTAATGTGTTTACTCACTTTCTAAAGTATAAAGTCAACTAATCGCTATTTAACCAATGTGTTTACTCACTTTCTAAAGTATAAAGTCAACCAATCGCTATAAAACCAATGTGTTTACTCACTTTCTAAAGTATAAAGTCAACCAATCGCTATAAAACCAATGTGTTTACTCACTTTCTAAAGTATAAAGTCAACTAATCGCTATTTAACCAATGTGTTTACTCACTTTCCAAAGTATAAAGTCAACTAATCGCTATTAAACCAATGTGTTTACTCACTTTCTAAAGTATAAAGTCAACTAATCACAATAAAACCAATGTGTTTACTCACTTTCTAAAGTATAAAGTCAACCAATCGCTATAAAACCAATGTGTTTACTCACTTTCTAAAGTATAAAGTCAATCCAATCGCCATAAAACCAATGTGTTTACTCACTTTCTGAAGTATAAAGTCAACTAATCGCTATTTAACCAATGTGTTTACTCACTTTCTAAAGTATAAAGTCAACTAATCGCTATTAAACCAATGTGTTTACTCACTTTCCCAAGTATAAAGTCAACTAATCGCTATAAAACCAATGTGTTTACTCACTTTCTAAAGTATAAAGTCAACCGATCGCTATAAAACCAATGCGTTTACTCACTTTCCAAAGTATAAAGTCAACTAATCGCTATTTAACCAATGTGTTTACTCATTTTCTAAAGTATAAAGTCAACTAATCGCTATTTAACCAATGTGTTTACTCACTTTCCAAAGTATAAAGTCAACTAATCGCTATAAAACCAATGTGTTTACTCACTTTCTAAAGTATAAACTCAACTAATCGCTATAAAACCAATGTGTTTACTCACTTTCTAAAGTATAAAGTCAACTAATCGCTATTTAACCAATGTGTTTACTCACTTTCTAAAGTATAAAGTCAACTAATCGCTATAAAACCAATGTGTTTACTCACTTTCTAAAGTATAAAGTCAACTAATCGCTATAAAACCAATGTGTTTACTCACTTTCCAAAGTATAAAGTCAACTAATCGCTATTTAACCAATGTGTTTACTCATTTTCTAAAGTATAAAGTCAACTAATCGCTATTTAACCAATGTGTTTACTCACTTTCCAAAGTATAAAGTCAACTAATCGCTATAAAACCAATGTGTTTACTCACTTTCCAAAGTATAAAGTCAACTAATCGCTATTTAACCAATGTGTTTACTCATTTTCTAAAGTATAAAGTCAACCAATCGCTATAAAACCAATGTGTTTACTCACTTTCTAAAGCACAAAGTCAACTAATCGCTATTAAACCAATGTGTTTACTCACTTTCTAAAGCACAAAGTCAACTAATCGCTATTAAACCAATGTGTTTACTCACTTTCTAAAGCACAAAGTCAACTAATCGCTATTAAACCAATGTGTTTACTCACTTTCTAAAGCACAAAGTCAACTAATCGCTATAAAACCAATGTGTTTACTCACTTTCTAAAGCACAAAGTCAACTAATCGCTATTAAACCAATGTGTTTACTCACTTTCTAAAGCATAAAGTCAACTAATCGCTATTAAACCAATGTGTTTACTCACTTTCCCAAGTATAAAGTCAACTAATCGCTATAAAACCAATGTGTTTACTCACTTTCTAAAGTATAAAGTCAACCAATCG
This sequence comes from Danio rerio, assembly GCF_052040795.2. Lineage (NCBI taxonomy): Eukaryota > Metazoa > Chordata > Actinopteri > Cypriniformes > Danionidae > Danio > Danio rerio. The sequence continues at coordinate 1,069,099 of NC_141034.1, read as the reverse complement.
CTATAAAACCAATGCGTTTACTCACTTTCCAAAGTATAAAGTCAACTAATCGCTATTTAACCAATGTGTTTACTCATTTTCTAAAGTATAAAGTCAACTAATCGCTATTTAACCAATGTGTTTACTCACTTTCCAAAGTATAAAGTCAACTAATCGCTATAAAACCAATGTGTTTACTCACTTTCTAAAGTATAAAGTCAACTAATCGCTATAAAACCAATGTGTTTACTCACTTTCTAAAGTATAAACTCAACTAATCGCTATAAAACCAATGTGTTTACTCACTTTCTAAAGTATAAAGTCAACTAATCGCTATTTAACCAATGTGTTTACTCACTTTCCCAAGTATAAAGTCAACTAATCGCTATAAAACCAATGTGTTTACTCACTTTCTAAAGTATAAAGTCAACTAATCGCTATAAAACCAATGTGTTTACTCACTTTCCAAAGTATAAAGTCAACTAATCGCTATTTAACCAATGTGTTTACTCATTTTCTAAAGTATAAAGTCAACTAATCACTATTTAACCAATGTGTTTACTCACTTTCCAAAGTATAAAGTCAACTAATCGCTATAAAACCAATGTGTTTACTCACTTTCCAAAGTATAAAGTCAACTAATCGCTATTTAACCAATGTGTTTACTCATTTTCTAAAGTATAAAGTCAACCAATCGCTATTAAACCAATGTGTTTACTCACTTTCTAAAGCATAAAGTCAACTAATCGCTATAAAACCAATGTGTTTACTCACTTTCTAAAGCATAAAGTCAACTAATCGCTATTAAACCAATGTGTTTACTCACTTTCTAAAGTATAAAGTCAACTAATCGCTATAAAACCAATGTGTTTACTCACTTTCTAAAGCATAAAGTCAACTAATCGCTATTAAACCAATGTGTTTACTCACTTTCTAAAGCACAAAGTCAACTAATCGCTATAAAACCAATGTGTTTACTCACTTTCTAAAGCATAAAGTCAACTAATCGCTATTAAACCAATGTGTTTACTCACTTTCTAAAGCACAAAGTCAACTAATCGCTATTAAACCAATGTGTTTACTCACTTTCTAAAGCATAAAGTCAACTAATCGCTATTAAACCAATGTGTTTACTCACTTTCTAAAGCATAAAGTCAACTAATCGCTATTAAACCAATGTGTTTACTCACTTTCTAAAGCATAAAGTCAACTAATCGCTATTAAACCAATGTGTTTACTCACTTTCTAAAGCATAAAGTCAACTAATCGCTATTAAACCAATGTGTTTACTCACTTTCTAAAGTATAAAGTCAACTAATCGCTATTAAACCAATGTGTTTACTCACTTTCTAAAGCATAAAGTCAACTAATCGCTATTAAACCAATGTGTTTACTCACTTTCTAAAGTATAAAGTCAACTAATCGCTATTAAACCAATGTGTTTACTCACTTTCTAAAGCACAAAGTCAACTAATCGCTATTAAACCAATGTGTTTACTCACTTTCTAAAGTATAAAGTCAACTAATTGCTATTAAACCAATGTGTTTACTCACTTTCTAAAGTATAAAGTCAACTAATCGCTATTAAACCAATGTGTTTACTCACTTTCTAAAGTATAAAGTCAACTAATCGCTATTAAACCAATGTGTTTACTCACTTTCTAAAGTATAAAGTCAACTAATCGCTATTAAACCAATGTGTTTACTCACTTTCTAAAGTATAAAGTCAACTAATCGCTATTAAACCAATGTGTTTATTCACTTTCTAAAGCATAAAGTCAACTAATCGCTATAAAACCAATGTGTTTACTCACTTTCTAAAGCATAAAGTCAACTAATCGCTATTAAACCAATGTGTTTACTCACTTTCTAAAGCACAAAGTCAACTAATCGCTATTAAACCAATGTGTTTAGTCACTTTCTAAAGCATAAAGTCAACTAATCGCTATAAAACCAATGTGTTTACTCACTTTCTAAAGCACAAAGTCAACTAATCGCTATAAAACCAATGTGTTTACTCACTTTCTAAAGCATAAAGTCAACTAATCGCTATTAAACCAATGTGTTTACTCACTTTCTAAAGCACAAAGTCAACTAATCGCTATTAAACCAATGTGTTTACTCACTTTCTAAAGCACAAAGTCAACTAATCGCTATTAAACCAATGTGTTTACTCACTTTCTAAAGCACAAAGTCAACTAATCGCTATTAAACCAATGTGTTTACTCACTTTCTAAAGCACAAAGTCAACTAATCGCTATAAAACCAATGTGTTTACTCACTTTCTAAAGCACAAAGTCAACTAATCGCTATTAAACCAATGTGTTTACTCACTTTCTAAAGCATAAAGTCAACTAATCGCTATTAAACCAATGTGTTTACTCACTTTCTAAAGCACAAAGTCAACTAATCGCTATTAAACCAATGTGTTTACTCACTTTCTAAAGCACAAAGTCAACTAATCGCTATAAAACCAATGTGTTTACTCACTTTCTAAAGCACAAAGTCAACTAATCGCTATTAAACCAATGTGTTTACTCACTTTCTAAAGCACAAAGTCAACTAATCGCTATTAAACCAATGTGTTTACTCACTTTCTAAAGCACAAAGTCAACTAATCGCTATAAAACCAATGTGTTTACTCACTTTCTAAAGCACAAAGTCAACTAATCGCTATTAAACCAATGTGTTTACTCACTTTCTAAAGCACAAAGTCAACTAATCGCTATAAAACCAATGTGTTTACTCACTTTCTAAAGCATAAAGTCAACTAATCGCTATTTAACCAATGTGTTTACTAACCTTTTTAAAGTAAATAAATCTAATTGCTGTTTAAAGTGTACTTTAAATGCGTTCTTCATGTCTCTTTGGTCTATGATTGGTCCATATCTAATATGTAATAATTGCATTAAAAGCCCTTGTGAGAGCAGTGGCTGGTGTTTAAATGTTTCTGTCGTGTCGTGTTTGGTGCAGGCAGACAAATTGCTTGTCGCTGGAATGCTGTCGTGTCACGTTGTTTATGGGACAGGGTGTAAGACAGGTTTTGTGCTCCAGGGTCACATATATTTTCCGCAGCTCATAAAAGCAATCTGTTTTAATGGTCTGCTTGGTGTTCAGCCTGTGGCTCCAGCATCAGAGGTGTTTTATGCATCAGCATTGAGCTCATTGATCGTCTGAACGCGTCACACATTAATTGTTCATCGCTGGGCAGAAACAAATGAGGTTTGGCTAGAAAGAAGAGCTGACCTCAGATCTGCTTCATCTACGGCTAATATTCATTTCTGTTATCAGTGATGAGCACAGATGGAAGGCATTGTTTACTGTCAGGCGAAATATTTAGTGTGATTTGACACGTATTTTGGTGCATAACAAGTGAAGCTGCTTATTTTATTTATAGGTATGCATGGAGTGGATCAGATATAACCTGTTATCTTGTGGTTTTATTATAATACTGTAAGAATTATCCATCATTAATTGACTTTATTATAATATTAGCTTGTAAAAATGTTAACAATATTCAAATGAAACTCAGTATTATTACATATTTTTAAATAATAAATACTATTTAAATGCTAAATACTAATAAATACTATTATTATAAATAATCAATAACATATACTATTAGACAAGCAAAAAAGCAAGCTAGCAAACTAACAAAATGTCAATCCTGCACCAAATTCAGTGGTTAAATTTAGAGAGTTTTTACTCTGTTCTTAAAAAAATACTAAATTTCTTAATATGAATGTCTTCTCAGCAATAAAACAAATAAATTAAACGTTTTTAAACTAAAATACTGTGATAAAAGTCAGAATTTAAACTTCTGGTTTTTATTTATGTACATATAAACTGAAATATATGGTAAATACTTAAATTACCACAATAATATCAACGTGTAGCCTTTCCATTCTCACAAAAAATAAAAAGTTGTGCCAACTTTAGTGACGTTACATTTAATTTTATTGTTTTTTACTGTGTTATTAAAATGCCTTTATTTCTTAAAATGTACGTCTTTCCAGTAACAAAACAAATACATTAAATTGTTGATTTTTTTTGGTAACTTTTATACAATTAAAAAGGCGGCGCGGTGGCGCAGTAGGTAGTGCTGTCGCCTTAGAGCAAGAAGGTTGCTGATTCGAGCCTCGGCTAGGTCAGTTGGCATTTCTGTGTGGAGTTTGCATGTTCTCCTTGCGTTCACGTGGGTTTCCTCACGGTGCTCCGGTTTCCCCCACAGTCCAAACACATGCGCTATAGAGGAACTGGGTAATCTAAATCGTCTGTAGTGTGAATGAGTGTGAATTGATGTTTCCCAGAGATGGGTTGCGGCTGGAAGGGCATCCACTGCGTAAAAACGTGCTGGATAAGTTGGCGGTTCATTCCACTGTGGCGACCCCAGATTAATAAAGGGACTAAGCCGAAAAGAAAATTAATAAATGAATGAACAATAGAAAAAGACAGAATTTAAGCTTCACGGTTTTATTTATGCACGAATAAAATGACAAGCACTGTAAAAAAAATGTGTAGCAAATATTTAGAACCTGCATAAATATTTAAACCTGTAGCTTTTTTCCTTTCATATAAATAAATATAACACTCACCGGCCACTTTATTAGGTACACCTGTCCCACTGCTCGTTAATCAGCCAATCACACGGCAGCAGCTCTCTGCATTTAGGCATGTAGACATGGTTGAGACGATCTGCTGCAGTTCAAAGCGAGCATCAGAATGGGAAAGAAAGGGGATTTAAGAGACTCTGAACGTGGCATGGTTGTTGCTGCCAGACTCTCTAGGGTTTACAGAGAATGGTCCGACAAAGAGGAAATATCCAGTGAGTGTAATGGTGTGGGGGAGATTTTCTTTGGCTCCATTAGTACCAATTGAGCATCAACGCCACAGCCTACCTGAGTATTGCTGCTGACCATGTCCATCCCTTTATGAGCACAGTGTCTCCATCTTCTGATGGCTACTTCCAGCAGGATAACGCAGCATGTCATAAAGCTCAATCATCTCAGACTGGTTTCTTGAACATGACGATGAGTTCACTGTACTCAAATACTCCACAGTCACCAGAGCTCAATCCAATAGAGCAGCTTTGGGATGTGGTGGAACGGGAGATTGGCATCATGGATGTGCAGCCGACAAATCTGCATCTACTGTGTGATGCTATCATGTCAACATGGAGCAAAATCTCTGAGGAATATTTTCAGTAGCTTGTTGAATCTACGCCATGAAGGATTAAGGCAGATCTGAAGGCAAAAAAGGTCCAACCCGGTACTAGTAAGGTGTACCTAATAAAGTGGCCAGTGAGTGTATAGAGTAAATCCTTATAAATAGCGCATGCATTTCAATGTCTAGCTTTTTACAAGAAACAAAAATGTAAAATGTAAGTCCTGCAGCTCTGGTATGAAAGTGGCTACATATTTCCTAAAACCTGAACTCAGCAGCAAATCATATGAATAATGTTATAATGCAGCCTGGTCTTTCTGGTCCAGATGGTTTTCATTATTATTATTATTATTTTAAACCTCCAGGTGAAATTCATGTAGAAGTTTCCCTCAGGGTCACCAAAACAATGAATTACAGAATAAACATGCTTAAAATTCCAGCCTGCGTGTTCACAAACACACATGTGACAGGTTTGGTGTGTGTGTGTGTGTGTGAACGTGTGCAGCATTCCTGAAGGGCAGATTTAGAGAAGCAGAGATTTCATGCTGGATTTCTTTGAGAATGTCATTCCAGAGGGAAAAACACGAACCGTACGGAGACACAGAGGTCAGCCGATGTCTTTCACTATAAGTGTGACAAACGTTCTGCCTTTAAACTCTCACTCCAGCCCTGTTTTGCATTTATGAATATTTTATATTTTACAGCAACACCTGGAGAGAAAGAGAGAGAGAGAATTATTGCAGACCATCTGAATAAATGTGCAGTTCATTCATTCATTTATTCATGTTCTTGTCGGCTTAGTCCCTTTATTTAATCCAGGGTCGCCACAGCGGAATGAACCGCCAATTTAGCACATTTTTACACAGCGGATGCCCTTCCAACCCCAACCCATCTCTGGGAATTGAATGTGCAGTTCATTCATTTTCTTTTCAGCTTAGTCCCTATATTAATCAGTAGTCGCCACAGTGGAATGAACCGCCAACTTATCCAGCATATGTTTTTAAGCAGTGGATGCCCTTCCAGCAGCAATCCAACACTGGGAAACACCCATACACTCTTACATTCACACACACTCATACACTACGGCCAAGTTAGTTAATCATTTCCCCTATAGCGCATGTGTTTGAACATGCAAACTCCACACAGAAACGCCAGCTGACCCAGCCGGGACTCCAACCAGCGACCTACTTGCTTTGAAGTAGTGCTAACCACTGAGCCACCATTCCACCACCACTTAAAAACATATTTAAAATCTATTTATTAATACATTTCTATCAGAATCAGTAGTGTTTCAGCAAATGTGGCTCTCCAGTAAATGGGTGCGACGTATAATTCATTCTGTTTCTTCACACACATCTATCCCACGTCTTTATAATTCACTAGCTGTTGAGTCGTGTGGTGTTTTATGGCGTTTTGACCTCGTTTTAGATCGATCTCTGTGATTGAAACTGTCCTTGGCTAGAAAAAGAGCAGCTGAGAGTTTCTGAAACATTTCTTCTGTTCAGGAGGAAAGCCATAAACTGCTAATAACGCTCACTCACGGAGAGTTTCGTCTTGTTTCTGGTCTAAATATCTAAATATTTCTTAATCAATAAGTGATTTCTAAACAAGAACAAAATATTGTGTTGTTTTCAGAAATAATTTGTCAAAATCAAGTGAGTTTTACCTTAAAACAAGCAAAATAATCTGACAATGGGGGAAGAAAAGTAATCTAATGTCAAAGTGAAAACAATAGTATTCAGCTTCCCACTATTGGTAGATTATTTTGCTTATTTTAAGGGAAAACTCACTTCGTTTTTACTTGAAACAAAAAAGAGAAGCAAACAAGACAATAAGCAAAAATTAAATAAATAAATAAATAAATAAAATAAAATAAATAAAGCAAAATAATAATAATAATAATAATAATAATAATAATAATAATAATAATAATAATAAATAAAATAATAAGATAAAAACAAGTTTAATTAAATTTTAAAATAACAAAAACAATTAAAAAAATATAATAAAAATGTATAAAAATTAAAACAAGACAATATATTTAGATATTCTAGAAAATAGGCCAATTATGGGGCTGTAATACATATAAATTTATAAATCTGAGAAATTAAAAAAAAAAATAATTAAAGTAAATGCAACTATATCAATGAGAAAATACATATAATAACAAAATGTAAGTAAATAAATTTAAATAAAGTGTAAATAAATAAATATACAGAGTTAAAAATGTAAGGCAAATAAAAGAGTGGTAAATAAATGAATAAATAAACAACAGTACATAATAAAATGTAAGTAAATAAATACATCACTTTCACTAAGGGGCGACGCGGTGGCTCAGTGGATAGTACTGTGGCCTCACAGCAAGAAGGTCGCTGGTCAGCCAACTAATTTATTGCTTAATTTAATTTCTTAGATTTATTTATTTACATAAATTCAATTTATTTATTCAATTTATCACTTTTTTATTTGTCTTAGATTGTTTGGTCTGCATATTTATTGATTTACAATTTATATTATTTGCATTTGCTTAAATGATCACAGACGTAAGTTTATTTATTGAAATCATACTTATTTTGCTATTCATTTACTCTGCAAAAATAAAAGTAAATAAATTACTAAATTTAAAAAAATACTAATTTTTATTTGCCTTACATTTGAAATCTTCTAATTAATTTATTTACAAATTATTTACATTCATTTACTTAGATTTTGTTATTATATGCATTTTCGCATTCATTTGCTTTTACTTAAATATAATTTTTTTATTAAAATGTATTGCTTGATTTAATTTCTCAGATTTATTTATTTACCTTACTTTAACTAGTTTATTTACTTGGTTTATTTATTTATTACAGACATTTTTAAGTCTGCATATTTATTGATTTGCAATTAATTAAATGATTGCAGATTTAAGTTTAATCTTTTTTATTAAAATCACATTTATTTAATTATTAATTTACATTAATAAATAAAGTTAAAGTAAATAAATAACTAAATATGATTTAATTCTATTTACTGAAATCAAACTATTTCGTTATTAGTTTACCTAAATATTTTTATTAAATTTTATTTATTTGTTTATTTATTTATTTTTAATTATTACTTTTACATTTTAAATCTTCAAAGTCATTTATTTATAAATAATTTACATTCATTTACTTTGTTTTTACACAATTTGTTATTATATGCATTTTCTCATTTGTATATTTCCATTTACTTAAACATAATTTTTAAATTAAAATGTATTGCTTGATTTATTTTCTCAGATTTATTTATTTACTTTAATTTAATTAATTTATTTGCTTTGTTTGTTTATTCACCACTTTTTTATTTGCCTTACATAAATAAAATTAAAGTAAATTAATAGCTAAATAAATATTTTATTCTATTTATAGAAATCACATTTATTTAGTTATTTATTTACTTTTATTTTTACATTTATTTATTAACTGATTGATTTAAAGTGGATTTATTTCCTTTTTGTGTATATTATTAATCAGGATATGGTCAGCGGGTCATCAACTGGATCATAAATCTCTGATCTTTAATAACAAACAGCAACCTTTGCCTTACGCCTTAAAAAGTTAATTAAAAACTGTACAACACCATTCATTTATTTATTATCAGACCATTCAACTCCTTTAATTGTTACGATTTGTATTAATAAATATGTAATAACAGCTGACTGCAGTAGATTATTGTAGCAAATGCAGTTCAATGTGAACTATACAGTGTATTTCCGCCGACACTCTTGTTTCCTAATGCGAATGGTTTGTTTTGTGGAGTGTGAGAGTCATTAACTCTGAGCTAAAACACTGTAGAATAGTGTTTTAATTAAAGCGTTGGCTGATGAAGTGTGCTGATTTCTCTTCAGTCTCTGAGCGCTGCTGGTTTAGAGATGAATGATATAATTAAACATGTTTCCGGCTTCTCTCCCGTGATCGGGCCGCTTTATGGCTGGATGAAGCTTTACTGACCTTCTCTCGACCCTTTTCTTGCTGGTTTCATAGTTCAGGGCACTCAATGGAGATTTCAGACTGCAGGGACGCTTCAGTGGAGCTGATTTACAGCGTTGGGTGAAAGTTTGTGCCCCCCTCGATTTTTAATACAGCGTGTGTTAACTTGATGATTTACCACTGATTATTTTTGTTGTTGTTGTAGATTTGTTGAATCAAAATTTAATCAATCGGGTCAATTGAAGTGGTCCTAAATCTCGTCACATTTTGAAACAGCAGTGTGTTGTGAGGAAATGCATCTGTTTTAGTAATTTGTTTGCGTTGTGAGCAAATGCAGCACATTAAGCTCTCTCGGCCACCGTAGAAAGCGGAAGACAGACGGTATTATCTGCTCCTGGCACTGATCCGGCTCTGCTGTGCGTCAGCTTCTCCATCCACACACACACACACACACACCCTGTCAATTAAAACACCATTAGGAATAATGAGGAGAGCGTTCCTGTTCTGACAGGCAGGTGAGGAGAGGATTGTTTGGGATGAGTTGAGGGATTCATTTTGGCAGATGCTCCTGTTTTCCCGGGTTTGCATTCTACAGGCAGCGTATGGGATACATCCATCCACATATATGCATCATTACTGTGTCTCCAGAGCACACTGAAGCATCTCTCACAGTGTCTTTAATGAAACGGCATCAGGAAAACTGCTCTTAATGGGGGCTTTACAGAAACACAAGAGCAGATAACGGATTTAGGTTAAAAGTGTTAAAAGTGACGACATTTAAACAGGATGAAAATGTCCAAGTCAGAAGGTGCAGTCTTCAACCAGCGGCCTGTTCTTCGTTACTCGCTTAAACTTGTCATGATTGTCCTGAAATAAGACAAATGTAGGGGATGGAGGATTTTGTTTGGATTAGATTGTTGAAAGAGAGGCTTTGAAAACAAAATAAACCAAGTTAGGTATTAACAAATTGAGAGCCCCGCCCGAAATGACTGATAGCCCTGCCCTAAATAACTGATAGCATCGCCCTAAATGACTGATAGCTCCACCATATATGACCAATATCCCTATCCTACATGACTGATAGCTCCGCCTTAAATCACTGATAGCCCTGCCCTAAATAACTGATAGCCCCACCCTAAATGACTGATACCCCTATCCTAAATGACTGATAGCTCCTCCCTAAAGAACTGATAGCCCCGCCCTAAATGACTGATAGCTCCTCCCTAAATAACTGATACCCCTATCCTAAATGACTGATAGCTCCTACCTAAAGGACTGATAGCCCCTCCCTAAATGACTGATACCCCTATCCTAAATGACTGATAGCTCCTCCCTAAAGGACCGATAGCCCCGCCCTAAATGACTGATAGCTCCTCCCTAAATGACTGATACTCCTATCCTAAATGACTGATAACACTACCCTAAAGGACTGATAATTTCTACCTAAATGACTGATAGCTCCACCCTAAAGGACTGAAAGCCATTATCTTAGTGACTGATTGCCCCACCTTAAATAACTAATAGCCCCGCCCTAAAAGACTGATAGCCCCACCCTAAATGACTGATAGCCCCACCCTAAATGACTGATAACTCAACCCTTAATGACTGATAGCCCCACCCTAAATGACTGATAACCCCACCCTAAATGACTGATAGCCCCACCCTAAATGACTGATAACCCCACCCTAAATGACTGATAACCCCACCCTAAATGACTGATAGCCCCACCCTAAATGACTGATAACCCCACCCTAAATGACTGATAGCCCCACCTTAAATGACTGATAGCGCTGCCCTAAATTACTGATAGCCCCACCCTAAATGTCTGATAGCCCTGCCCTAAAAGATTGATAGCCCCACCCTAAATGACTGATAGCCCCACCCTAAATGACTGATAACCCCACCCTAAATGACTGATAGCCTCACCCTAAATGACTGATAGCGCTGCCCTAAATGACTGATACCCCACCCTAAATGACTGATAACCCCACCCTAAATGACTGATAACCCCACCCTAAATGACTGATAGCCCCACCCTAAATGACTGATAACCCCACCCTAAATGACTGATAGCCCCATCCTAAATGACTGATAGTCCCGCCCTAAATGACTGATAGCCCATCCCAAATGAATAATATTGATAGAATTGATAGCCCCACCCTAGAGCACTGATAGCTCCACCCTAAATAATAATAATAATAATAATAATAATAATAATAAATAAAGGAACTAAGACCCACCTTAAACGAAGGATAGCTCCACCCTAAACAACTGATAGCTTCACCCTAAAGGACCAATAGCTTCTCTCTAAAGAACTGATAGCTCCACCCTAAAACACTGATAGCTCCACCCTAAATGAACTAATAGCCCCACACTACATGACTGATAGCTCCTCCTTTAAGGGCCGATAACTCCTTCCTAAATGAGTGATAGCTCCACCCTAAAGGAACTAATAGCCCCACCCTAAAGAATGACAGCTCTGCCCCAAATAACTGATATTGTCCCAACAAATTAAATTAAATTAAAAAATAAATTAATATATATACATATATAAAAAAAGTAAAATAGTAAAATATATATATATTCTTTTAATTAAATAAAAAAAATGGTCAAGCATTAATATGCTACAACGCTGATTATTTGAAGTGCTTCTTTTATTCTTGCTTTTGGATAAACAGTAAGCATCTCTTAATGAATGAATGAAATGTCCAGATCAATTCTAAAAAAAAATGTAAATAATGATGACAAATATACATTATTCTACAGTATAGAAGCCCTGGGATCTGAGTGTTGTGTGTTTTCTTTAGTGATATGTGCTGTATTTTCAGCTGCATTGCACTTTGATGATCACAATGCTTCTGACCGCACAAAACAGCATTAACATTGGCTGATCTGCCCATCGATGCTGCGGGAGAACTAAACGTTTCTCCTCCGGGAGGTTCACTGAACTTCTGTGTCGCCGCTCTAACTTTCTAATGCATCCTTGATTTGTTTTTTCATTTGTTTTGCCAACCCTCCTGATTCTGCAAAACCCTTTGGCTCCGCTTGCAACATTTCTCCTGTGAGCTTTAATGGATTATAGACCCTGACAGATTCCCTCACTCTCCTGCATGATTTCTTAAACACTTTCAGCTGTTAGTTACCTTTAGGGCTTTGCTGAAATCCCGAATATGAGCTTTAGTAATGTTAATGATGACTCTTATCTCCTGCCATTATTCTTCTGCCAGATTAACACTATGTTTGGTCAAAGAAAGCAGCATCTAGAAGAGTTCAGCAGGATCTGAACAATATCTATCATGTAAAGGCGAATTTAGCTGACAATATGAGTCAAAAACGCTGCCTTTAATCAGTGTATTTGAAAACAGCACAACCTTACAGCTAAAGTCAGAGTTATTAGCCCTCCTGTTACATTTCAATTCTTTGTTCAACACATTTCCAATCATAACAGTGTTAATAACTCATCTCTACTGGTTTATTTTATCTTTGCCATGATGACAGTAAATAATAATAGACTAGATATTCTTCAAGACACTAGTATTCAGCTTAAAGTGAGTAATTAGGGTAAAGTTCGTGTAATTAGGCAAGTCATTGTATAACAGTGGTTTGTTCCGGACACTATTCAATTCATGTTTATTTATATAGCACTTTTCACAATGTTCACGCCACCCTAATTACCCTAGTTAAGCCTTTAAATGTCACTTTAATCTGTGTCTTGAAGAATATCTAGTCTAATATTATTTAATTCAGTGGTTCTCAAACTTTTTTTCATCAAGTACAACCTCAGAAAAAAATTGTCTCTCCCAGTGCCACCATAATGAGCAGTATTGAAATTCATAGCGTTGTAGGCCCAGCAAAGCATCTACAGCTCTGCACAGTTCAAAACATGGCAGATTAATTCCTATTATTAATAACATTTATTATTATCAGCAAATTTAAAGATTATAAATAGTTTGAACATTAACAATGTGCTGTTTAAAAGTTAATTAACAATGGTAGGCTACTGGTTTTACAAAGTAAAAAGGAAAAACTCCTGTACTAAAAGTATTAACATTTAGTGTACGATTCGTCAAAACCTGTAAATGTTTCTTTATAAATATAGGCTATATGTCATCATATTGATATATGAATCATTTTTGATAAAATGTGAAATATGTGTAGCATGTACCTATGACATTTGATTCCTCTGCGTACCACTAGAAGGAAGCCCGGGTACCACTAACGGTACACGTACCACAGTTTGAGAACCACTGATTTAATTAATGGGTAACTTAATAAAAGATATGATTAATTCTCATTATAATGAATGTTTTTTACGAGGGTTGGGTTTTGGGTTGGGGTCGGGTAGACATTAATAAAACACAACTAATGTGTAATTTAATAAATAAATATAATTAATTCTCATTATAATTACTGTTTTTTGCATTACTATAAGAGTTGAGCTGAGGATAGGCATTAATAAAATAGAATTTAATGGGTAATTTAATAATGGATATTAATATTACTCATTATTATTAGTTTTTTATATTACTTTGATGGTTGGGTTTAGGGTTGCAGTAGGGGTAGACATTAATTAATGGGTAATTTAATTAAAAATATAATTAATTCTCATTATAATTGCTGTTTTTTACATTACTATGAGGGTTGAGCTGTGGATAGGCATTAATAAAATACAATTTAATGGGTAATTTTGTTGATAATATGAATAATTGTGGTTATAATTACTATTTTTTTATTACTGTGATGGTTGGGTTTAGGGTTGCAGTAGGGGTATACATTAATAAATGGGTAACTTAATAAAAGAGATGATTAATTCTCATTTTAATGACTGTTTTTTACATTACTGTGAGGGTTGAGCTGTGGATAGGCATTAATAAAATATTATTTAGTGGGTAATTCAATAGATAATATAAATAATTGTGGTTATAATTACTAGTTTTATATTACTGTGATGGTTGGGTTTAGGGTTGGGGTAGGGGTAGACGTTATTAAAATAATTTAATGGGTAATTTAATTAAAGATATGATTATATGATTTCCTTATAATTACTGTTTTTACATTACTGTGAGGGTTGCAGTAGGGATAGACATTATTTAATTGGTAATTTAATTTAAAAAAAACATAATTTTTTGAGCTGGGGATAGGCATTAATAAAGTACAATTTAATAGTTATTTTCATAGATAATATAAATATATGTCATTATAATTACAATTTTTACATTACTGTGATTGTTGGGTTTAGGGTTGGAGTAGGGGTAGACATTAATTAATGGGTAATTTGATTAAAAAAATGATTAATTCTCATTATAATGACTGTTTTTACATCACTGTGAGGGTTAAGCTAGGGATAGGCATCAATGAAGTACAATTTAATGAGTAATTTAATAATTAATATTAATATTACTCATTAATATTACTGTTTTTACATTACTGTGAGTGTTTGGGTAGGGTTAGACGTTAATAAATACATTATAATAATGGGTAAATTGATAAATAATACTCTGTAAAGTTCCTGTTTTTACATTAATGTGAGGGTTGGGGTAGAGGTAGATATTAATAAAATTCAATGTAATGGGTAATTTAATAAATACTACTGTTTTTACATAACGTTAAATAATTCTCATTGACTTTTGGCCACAGCTGTATCCCTTCCACAACTTAATTTTGCACTCTTCAGAATGTCACAGACACAACGTCCATATTTTAACAAGCTTTATTAGTTGCGTGACAAACTCAGAGCAAATATTTTAATAAAGCTCTGCCAGAATGTTAGCTAATGTTCTGAGAACATTCCCTGTTAGCGGGACGTCACTCCAAAACAGACGGAGCACAAATTGTCTGATTTGGTGAACGAGCCCTTGAGGAACATCATTAGTTTTCAGCCATATTTAGACACGACTATCTGACATCTGGAGCTGGTTTAAGGAGTTCACAATGGCTGCTTGTTTATGGTCTTGTTTATCTGCTGGCTTGAGACTGCGGACCGGCACATACTGATCTGATTCCATCACGTTTACGACTCTTTTATCCACCTTTTTCAATTGTTTTCATAAATGTGAAACAGATAAAGGGAAGAGTATGAAAGGGACAGCTCTACTCATCTCGCCTGCAGCTCGTTATCTGACTATTCTGATATTCACATCTATAAATATTCATTAAACGTCCGCAGTTACTGCTCTGTGCGTATTAGTAATGAAGGTCAGAAAGATTAATTGCGTGCATATTTTCGCTCCAGATGTGTTTGGTTAGAAATGCAGATGATCAAATTATGGCTTAAAAAAAGCTTTCAGCTTGACTTAGTTGTTTTTTTTTTTTAATAAAAGTATATATACACTCACCGGCCACTTTATTAGGTACACCTTACTAGCACTAGGTTGGACCCTCTTTAGCATTCAGAACTGCTTCTCACTGGATATTTCCTCTTTGTCGGAGCTTTCTCTGTAAACCCTAGAGATGGTTGTGCGTGAAAATCCCAGTAGATCAGCAGTTTCTGAAATACTCAGAGCAGCCCGTCTGGCACTAACAACCATGCCACGTTCAAAATCCCCTTTCTTCCCCATTCTGATGCTCGCTTTGAACTGCAGCAGATCGTCTTGACCATGTCTACATGCCTAAACGCATTGAGCTGCTGCCATGTGATTGGCTGATTAGAAATGTGCGTTAACGAGCAGTTAGGTGTACCTAATAAAGTGGCCGGTGAGTGTATATATATATATATACATATTTAACAGATTATTTTTAAGTGTATTTAAATGTCAGGGGACCTTTAAATAACAATGAAAAAATTTTGTTCAATCTATTTATTTAAAATGAGTTGAAACAACACTTCTTAAGGGTTTTTTGGGGAACAACTTGACTGTTTTATGTGCAGTCCACTTCAACTTGAAAGAGTTATTAAGTTATTCATTCATTTTTGGCTTAGTTCCTTTATTAATCTGGGGTTGCCACTGCGGAATGAACCGCCAACTTATCCAGCATATGTCTTACACCATTCCAGCTGCAACCCATCACTGGGAAACATCCATACTCATTTACACTCCTACACTACAGACAATTTAGCCTCACCAGTTCCCTTATAGCGCATGTGTTTGGACTGTGGGGGAAACCGGAGCACCCGGAGGAAACCCACGCCAACACGGAGAGAACATGCAAACTCCACACTGAAATGCCAACTAACCTTGAACCAGCGACCTTCTTACCGTGAGGCGAACGTTTTGCATTTTTTGCATTGTGATTGTTCAGTTTCTGCGCCTAAATACTGTTAGACTCCCCAGAAAATCGTCAAGTAGAGCTATTCAAACCATCTTGTCATATCACGGTATTAAAAATCAAATTTAGCAATATCAGACTCTATATATCCTACTTCTTAGTATTTTCACTGCAGAAAGCGAAGGTAAACTCATCTATACGTCTATACCAGAAGACTCTACCACCACCACAGCGATTAATAATTCATATTTCTGCCAGGGTTAAATATATTCTGAATCTGGCCACACAGAAATCTTCCACAGGACCAAAGCGTGCACGTGACACTGTGGCAACCCAGGCTGTTATCGCCAGAAAAGCCGTGCTTAAATAATGCATAATTCATGCCCACCGACTCCTGCATCCTAAAGTATTCTGCCTTTAAACGTCACTTCTTTTAAAGCGCAGAGTACTGTCATTTTCTGGAGGAAATGTCGTCATGATGAGACGAATGTGCTCAATATGAAGCTAACGACGTGGTCTTGTCTGAAAATCAATGTGTGGTTTTTTCTCCATTATTCTCAAGAGATGCTGAGTTTGGGAAGGTCGGTCAAGTCTCATTAATAGCAAAATATATATATAAGTTGTCAATGTCAGTGAGCATCACATTATTTATTTATGTGTTTTATTTATTTATTTGTTGTTAGGAAAACATCTTTTTCCTGAAAGCTCGTGGGGAATTCTCAATGCAGATTTCTGTCATTATTTCTGGCATCACAATCTCTCATAGGCCTTCGTAAAGGGATAGTTCACCCGAACAAGAGTGAGTTTATTCCAGATATTTCATAGCTTCAGTAAAATCAAGTATGTGATTAGAATTAAGTGTCTATAATTGCACTAAAGTAAACAAATAGTAGCGTTAACCACCAAATACATGCATTTGTATGTGTGCTCTGTGTGATGAATATCTCCAATTATGCTGTCTACAGTTTTGTGAATCTTAAATATGACAATTAGGGTATGTTCTGTGCATTTCAGATGACAAATCCACTAGAGGGAGCTGTCTACATTTTTTCGAATCTGAAAGACGTGCTTAGGGTACGTTTTGTTGTACGTTTCTGTTGACACATCCACTAGAGAGCACTGTCTACATTTTTGTGAATTAGAAATACATGGCTCAGGGTACATTTTGTTGTACATTTCAGATGACAAATGCACAAGAAGGTGCTGTTTTTATTCATGCAAATCTGACATACCTTAATTAGGGTATGTTTCTTGTACCTTTTCATTGACAAATACACTAGAGGGCGCTCTTTAGTTTTTTTTTTTTTTTTTTTTTGCGAATTCGAAATACGTCAGTTAGGGTACATTTTGTTGTACATTTCAGGTGAAAAATCCACTACAGGTGACTGTCTACATTTTTGTGAATTTAAAATGCGTTACTTACTGTATGTTTTGTTGCACATTTCAGATGACAAATCCACTAGAGGATGCTGTCAACATTTTAGCGAATCTGAAATATGGCAAGTAGTGTTTTTTTTTATGTTTTAGATAACAAATGCACTAGAAGGTGCTGTTTTTTATTTTTATAAATCTGAAATCCGATAATTAGGGTATGCTTCTTTTACGTTTTATATGACAAAAACACTAGAGGGCGCTGTCTACATTTTTGTAAATCTGAAATACGTTACTCAGGAACATTTTGTTGTAAGTTTCTGTTGACAAATCCACTAAAGTACGCTGTCTACATTTTTTCCAATCGGAAATATGTTTCTTAGGGTACATTTTGTTGTACATTTCAGATAACTAATCCACTAGAGGGTGCTGTCAGCATTTTTGCAAATCTGAAATATGTCTAATAGAGTATTTTTTGTGCATTTCAGATGAAAAATTCACTAGGGGGACGCTGTCTACATTTTTGCAAATCCAAAATACGTTACTTAAGGTACGTTTTGCTGTACATTTCTGTTGACAAATCCACTAGAGGGCACTGTCTACATTTTTGGTAATCTGAAATAGGTTACTTAAGGTCCGTTTTGTTGTACGATTCAGATGACAAGTGCACTAGAAGGTGCTGTTTTTATTTTTGCAAATCTGAAATACATTAATTAGGGCATGTTTCTTGTACGTTTTAGAAATCAAATACTCTAGAGGACGCTGTCTGCATTTTTTTTATTTACGAATTTGAAATACATCAGTTAAGATACATTTTGCTGTACATTTCTGTTGACAAATCCACTAGAGGGCACTGTCTACATTTTTAGTAATCTGAAATACGTTTCTTAAGGTCCGTTTTGTTGTACGATTCAGATGACAAGTGCACTAGAAGGTGCTGTTTTTATTTTTGCAAATCTGAAATGCATTAATTAGGATATGTTTCTTCTACTTTTTAGATGACAAATACACTAGAGGGCGCTGTCTACATGTTTTTTATTTACGAATTTGAAATACGTCAATTAGGGTACGTTTTTCTGTACGTTTCTGTTGACAAATCCACAAGAAGGTGCTGTCTACATTGTTGTGGATTTGAAATACGTTTCTTAGGGTATATTTTGTTGTACATTTCAGATAATGAATCCACTAGAGGGTGCTGTCAACATTTTTGTAATTGTGAAATACGTCAAATAGAGTATTTTTTGTGTATTTCAGATGACAAATCCACTAAAGGGTGCTGTCTACATTTTGCGAATCTGAAATATGTTTCTCAGGGTACATTTCTTAGAAATTTCTGTTCCATTTTTCTTTTTGTACACGCCCACTAGAAGGCGGAGCTTGTCGCACAGATCAGCTTGTGAACCACTATCCAAAACCCTTCCCTAAACCCAACCAATGGTGTTTTCAAAAACAAATATACCAGAAAGGTGCACTGCGAACACCTAGTTTTACTTTGATTTAACTTTTTCTGTGTGTCTGTTTTTCAGCACTGAATCAACACCCTACAAAGTGTGCGATGAGCGAACTGTCAACACAAGAAAAGTTGTCCATATTTAGATGATCACGCAAATGTTTTCATTACTAATCACAGACACGATTAAATTGTTTTGTGGTACATATTTATTTTATTGATTTAAAATAACCCTTTATTCGTCAATAATATGTCCCTGTAAATATCATTAGTGTGAAAAGGAACATGAAGTTGTCGTCGTCATCCTGCCCCCTAGTGTTCATTTCACCTCTATACTACAGTTAAATGTATGCTGATGTACATGTTTTGCGGTTTTACAAAATGTAGGTTGAAGCACATCTAATCTCATGCGGATGCGCTAACATTTTGAGAACACTTTTAAAGACTAATAGTTTAATGAAAACTCATTAAACATGGGAGCACA
This sequence comes from Danio rerio, assembly GCF_052040795.2. Classification (NCBI taxonomy): domain Eukaryota; kingdom Metazoa; phylum Chordata; class Actinopteri; order Cypriniformes; family Danionidae; genus Danio; species Danio rerio. The sequence continues at coordinate 1,049,490 of NC_141034.1, read as the reverse complement.
TTTCCAGCATGATAGGTTGTTGGATTTGTTGGGTTCATTACTTCTCAGCCAGGCTTTACATCTACATGCAGGGGCAGTGAACAGAGGCTCAAATACCGATGTGATCAATCAGGTTTCCAGCGCAAGGCAAACACAACACTGGGTGTAAGTGATGGGGTCAGCATGGAGAAGATGTTAATAAAGACGGAGAAAGGCAGATGGAGAGAAAGAGAGAGAGATTTTCTGTCAAGAGCAGCGCTGGAAAGATTTATCTCTCGTTAGGCTTAATAAGCTGACGTTTCTGCTGAGCAAGTGGGAATTTGTTTCTGTAATGGCCATAATGACGCATATTTTTATCTCTGTGCTGCTGCTGGGATTAGTTTGGGGAAGAGAAAGTCATTCGGAAGTTTATTTAAGGCGACACTAAAGCCTTTGTTTTCAGCCACTGCTCAATCATGACGTTTAGTCTATCAAAGAAGACAATCAAACACACTTGAGCGTTTAATTTCTTTGTGCATCTGAAGATTTGTATTATGATGGATATATTTTAAGGGTGGTCATTATTGTTCTGCAATGAGAAATCTCCACTTCAGCAACAGCGAAATACTTTATTTCACTAAAAATTATTTATTTATTTATTTACTTATTTATTTTTTGATTGTTTGTTTGTTTATTTGTTTTGGCTTCTTTGACCATAGTTTAATTATTTTTTATTTGATAATTTATTTATTTTTGTTTCTTTCTTTCACTGTACTTTATTTATATATTCATTTTATTTATTTTTCTTTCACTGTACTTTATTTATTCATTTTACTTTTTTTACTTTCACTGTACTTTATTTATTTATTCATTTATTTATTTTCTTGCACTGTACTTTATTTATGTATTTATTTATTTGTTTAATTGTTTAATTATTTATTTATTCTTGCTTCTTTACTTTTTTGCTTCTTTATTTATTTTTTCTACTTTTTTCATTCATCATAGTTTATTTATTTATTTATTTATTCATTTATTTATTTATTTTGTTTCTTTCACTGTAGTTTATTTAATTGTTTGTTTGTTTTAATTATTTTTGCATATTTGACCATAGTTTATTTATTTATGTATTTATTTGTTTGTTTGTTTGTTTGTTTAATTGTTTCATTATTTATTTTGCTTCTTTACTTGTTTTTGCTCATTTATTTATTTTTGCTGCTTTTTCATTAATCTTATTTTATTTATTTATTTATTTGTTTATTTATTCAATTTTGCTTCTTTCTTTCTTTCTTTCTTTCTTTCACCATAGTTTATTTATTTATTTATGCTTCTTTCTTTTTTCTTTTTTTTTCTTTTACTGCAGTTGAACCCGTCAAAGGTTATCAAAAAGCTCATTAAGGCTGCTGTTATTTCAGCAAAAATATGCATAAAAGTTTGTGAAATATTATGTTGATTTAAAGTAATTGTTTTTCGTGTTTAAAACATGATTTATTCTTGCAATCAAAGCTTTTGTCTTTACTTCAGTGTCGCCGAATCCTTTAGAAATGATCATCTCTTTACTGTCTTCATAAGTGGGCTGAGTTCAGGAATAAATTTCTGAATGTGGCTCTTTAAAGTGGGAGATTAATTTGATTAATTTATTTATTTCTGTGACCTTTCAGTTCTCAGTTGGGTTTCATCATTTGGGCTTGGAAACGTCTCCACAATTCCCTGATCCAGCCGGAATCCTCTGCAGGTTTGAGTAAATCTGCTTTATATAAGCCAGTCAAACACTCTGAGCTGCAGTCACACTCGTCACTTACACTCTGTGCTCACCTGAAACACACACACACACACACACACACACACACACACACACACAAACACACACTTATTAGTCACAGCGCAGAAGAAAAAAAAACTCTGAATAACTCAGATGTTTACAGTTGTGGCAAAACAAATAGCTGTTAAATTGTTTTTAAACATTTATTAGTTCCTTCCTTCCTTCCTTCCTTCATTCATTCATTCATTCATTCATTCATCCGTTCATTCATTCATTCAATTGGTCATTCATTCATTCATTTATTTGTTTTTTCCTTTGTTCGTTTGTTTGTTTGTTCATTCTTTCATTCATTAGTTTGTTTGTTCGTTCGTGTATTCATTCATCCATTCATTTATTCATTAATTCATTCATTCGGTCATTCATTCGTTCAGTAGTTCATTCATTCATTCATTCATTTATTTGTTCATTTGTTCATTCGTTCATTCATTCATTCATTCATTCATTCATTCATTCATTCATTCATTCATTTATTTGTTCATTCATTCATTCATTTATTCATTTATTTGTTCATTCATTCATTCATTCTTATATGCGTTCATTCATTTGTTTGTTTGTTCATTTATTCATTCATTTATTCATTTATTTGTTCATTCATTCATTCATTCTTATATGCGTTCATTCATTTGTTTGTTTGTTTGTTCGTTCATTCATTCGTTCGTTCATTCATTTGTTCATTTATTCATTAATTCATTAATTCATTTTCCTTTGACTTAGTCCCTTATTCATCAGGGGTCACCACAGCGGTATCAATCACCAACTATTCCAGAATATGTTTTACACAGCGGATTCCCTTTTAGCCGCAACCCAGTACTGGGAAACACCCATACACACTCATTCGCGCACACACACACACACACACACACACACACACACACACTCATACACTACGGCCAGTTTAGTTGATCAATTCCACTGTAGCACATGTGTTTGGACTGTGGGGGAATCTATCCCCTGTGTTTCTATCCATTTATTTATTTATTTATTGCAAACCAATAGTGATGTAAAGTATATTTTTGGGGGACTAAATGTGCCAATATATACATTTTTGTAATTATTAATCTACCTAGTAAAAAAAGTAATTTCTTTTTTCTTTTCATTTGTATTTTTTTTTCTTCAGTTTTTTATTTTTATCAAATAATTTATTTTATTAATTTATTTATTCATTCATTTATTTATTTATTGCCAACCAATAGCTATGTAATATATATATATATATATATATATATATATATATATATATATATATATATATATATATAGATCTGCAGTCAGTATTTGAGGCACGACCCACAGACGTCCATCATTACCTCAGGAAACTGCTGTGTTTACTGTGAGCGAAGCATTACTTTATTACAGCCACTGATCCCTGATCTGTGTTTTTCCAGTGCTGAGAAATGAGTGAGTCCTCCACAGTCCAGCGCTCACACTCTGATGCTCAGAGAAATGATGACATTATTATCAGATTTACACTCTCTTATCCCACTCCTGATGAATTATTCATAGAATCCACAGCTGGAGCATTCAGAAATACCTCAAAATAATATATATAGAAAACAAAATAAAAACAGCAGATGGTGTTGCCAGATTGCACTTGCTGGATTTGACCAATTAAATTACATATGTCATGTTACAGTCATTTACTTCCTTGATTACGAGAGATTAAATGAATGCAAATATATTTAAATGCCATTTTTTATGCCGTCGAACTGTTGTATAAACGCAATAACACAGGAGCAGCAGTGCGATATGGCTGTATATTGTCATTGGTTGGACACTAAGGCACTCGGCCTGCTGCCTTGAGTCAATGCACGCCTCCCACCAGTGCCGATATACAGTCATATTGCACTGCTACTCGTCTGATATTGCTCATGTATAGTATTATGAGGAATAAGAAGCTTTCCAGTCAAACGTTGATTTCTTATTTAATAAAAAACGTAAGATCATATTCCAAAAAAAATACTCTTTCTTACTCTTTCATAAAAGTGTCCTTTACTTTTTTAGTGCAACATAAAGTGTTGTAGAGGAACAGTAAAGTGCGTTCAGCTGTCTATTTACTGACATTACTTATGTGGGTTTCTTAATGTTTATTGTTAACTATAAATTGTACAGTCTGTGTTGCACAGATGAACCTCAGCCACTTTTGGTTGCCTGTTGCTTTAAATCATCCTGTTTATAATGTAGCCACGCTCTAAAATTACTCCTATGCTGTGGTATTTTTGTCACCGCTTCAAGCACTTCCTGTTATTAAATTTGCTCTTCCTGTCAACTTAATCCCTCATCAGTCGGATTTCCATGTTGAGTTTCTGCTAGCTGCAGTTTCCCTTTGATTTTTGATTATTATGTTTATTTTTAAAGTAGAAAGAACACAATCACTGCCGGTGAATAATAACACATACACACACACACACACACACACACACACACACACACACACACACACACACACACACACACACACACACACACACACACACACACACACACACACACACACACACACACACACACACATACAAGCAAGAAAAGACCAAACAAAAAGAAATTGAGTTTTGCAGATAACCACAGCATCCCGTAAATACGAGGGAGGGTTAAATAAACACTTCACACAACATAACGTCAAAAAATGAATATTTTATTTTAATTGCAATAACAGCAAAACTATATATATATATATATATATATATATATATGTATATGTAACAAACTGATAATGTACACTGTTCAAACAATACAGAAAATAGGCGGAATAGAAAAGAAAGAAAGAAAAAAAGAAAGAAAGAAAGAAAGAAAGAAAGAAAGAAAGAAAGAAAGAAAGAAAAACGAAGAATAATAAAAAAATGAAATAAAATGAAATAAAGAAAAAAGAAAGAAAGGAAAAAGAAGAAGAAAATAAATAAATGATTAAATAAAACAATTAAATAAATAAATAAATAAATAAATAAATAAATAAATAAATAAATAAATAAATAAATAAATAAATAAATAAATTCAATTAAAGAAAGAAAGAAAAATGAAAAAAGAAATAAGAAGAAAAGAAAAAATAAAATAAAAAGAAAGAAAGAAAGAAAGAAAGAAAGGAAAAAAAGAAAAAAGGAAAAAACAGAAAGAAAAAAGCAAAGAAAGAATGAAAAGAAATAATAAAGGAAGTAAGGAAGGAAAAAAGAAAAAGGAAAAATAAAACACAAAAAGAAAGAAAAAACAGAGAGAAAAAAGTAAAGAAAGAAGAGAAAGAAAAAAAGAAGAAAATAAAATAAATAAATAAATAAATGAATAAATAAAAAATAAATAAATAAAATGAAAGAAAGAAAAAAGAAAGAAAAAAGAAGAAAATGAATAAATAAAATAAAATAAAGAAACAAAAAAGAAAGAAAGAAAAAAAGAAGAAAAGAAAGAAAATTTAATTAAAGGAAAGAAAGAAAGAAAGAAAGAAAGAAAGAAAGAAAGAAAGAAGAAATAAAATAAAAAAGAAGAATAAAATAAATAAATAAATAAATAAATAAATAATAAATAAAATAAAAGAAAATTAAAGAAAGAAAGAAAAAAGCAGAAAATAAATAAAAGAAAAGAAAAGAAAGAAAGAAAATAAAAAGGAAAAAATACAAGAGAAAAGAAAAGAAACGAAAAAGAAAGAAAGAAAAAAAGAAGAAAAGAAATTAAATTAAAGAAAGAAAGAAAGAAAGAAAGAAAGAAAGAAAGAAAGAAAGAAAGAAAGAAAGAAAGAAAGAAAGAAAGAAAGAAAGAAAAATAAAAAATTAAGAAAGAAAAAAAAGACAAACAAACAAACAAGCAATCAAATAAGCAGGCGGACTGCTGTAAGGCCGAGTGTTTCCCTCTCTCCGGCTCAGGCGTGTGTAGTGCAGTGTTTGTTTCAGTGTGTCTGGATCTGCCATTAGTGCTGCTGCAGCAGCAGGTCAGAGGTCAGCGCCGCAGCTCCTAATTTCCGCTCATTGTTTTCCGCCGATATGAGAATGACTTTCGGGATCGAGACTCTTGAGAAAGTGGAATGAATCACGGAGGCCAAGAGCTCAGCGGGTTTCAGGAGAGATTGAGAAAAATCCCAGGAGATGCCAACAATGCGAACACACACACACACACACACACACACACACACACAAACACACACACACACACAGCGGATGATTGTGCAGAACAAAGCAGAAGCACAAAACATAATTGAAAGTGTTGTGTCTCTTTTCAAGGCAATGAAGCAGCTGATTAGAAAGATAATTGAGCTGGGAGCCGCGGTCCAACGGGGGACTTTAGCGCTAGTCGTGCGTTTGGCGGTGTATCGAGCTAGCATGATTGCATGAGAGGCTTCATCAGGGACTGGAGTATGAGATGCTGAGATGTTCGTCAGCATGCGCATGCATTTCCCAAGTTGGAAGCATGTTGTTATTGTTTATTGTACATGGAGACCTTTAATTTCATTTATAAGATACAAGCTGGCTCAGTGGTTAGCACTGCGGCCTCACAGCAAGAAGGCCACCGAACAGCAACACACACATCTCCTTACAGAAGAACACGATTAAAGGGTTAAAATGATCCAGCAATGATGATTCTCGTCATCAATATAAACAGCTTCCTCAGTTTATTGATGATGATCTGTGTAATGTGATTATTATCAGCAGGATTATTGATTATCTGCAGATTTATAATAAACACACGTGTAGATGTGTCCAGCTGTGGAGTTTTGGAGATGTCTGCTCCGCTTCAAGCTCAACGGCTGGGCTGACGGCTCGCCTCCTCCGTGTGGAGGACTTTCCCGCCGCAACTAGTTGGTCCGGTTAGCTCGTCGTGTTACGTTGGCGGAACGGAGGAGGAGGAGCCGGGCAGCGTTCGAGAGCGGGTTCAAGTCAGAGGAAGAGCGGTTCCAGAAATCAGGTAAGACAAAAAACAGAATCCAAAATATACAGCGAACGAGTTCGTAATGGGGTGAGCATGCGGCGAAATCCGAAAACGCGGTCAAAATCGGACGAGGGCGTTTCTTTTTCCGCACGACTTTCGTAAATCATCACTTGGGTTTAGGGAAGAAGGAGGAGAAGGAAGAGGCCGACTTGGCCGGTTGGCCGGTGTGCCACCCAGTCAATCATTCTGTCATTCAGCCAGTCGGACAGACGGTCGCTCGACAGCTGCCTCCGGCGGCTTTTTACGCGAGATCAGCGCGTTCGTGAGAGGTGTTTGAGATGCGAAAAAGCGCCCACTCGCGGATTCCTGAAAAACTGCACAAATACGTACCTCCTGGGATGTATTTCGTGGTCTCCAGAAAGGTCCGCGGGGCTACGTTACAGGCTAGAGGCTGAATGGAGGAGGCTCATTCTTTATCCTCGCGCTGCAGATGCTCTGTTTAACTTAAAAAAAACTGTTTTCTCGCTGGTGAAGCGTTCAGTTTTTACACTTACAAAGTCACCATTCATTCATTCATTCATTCATCTTCTGCCGCTTTTCCGGGGCCGGGTCGCGAGGGCAGCAGTCTTAGGAGAGAACCCCAGACTTCCCTATCCCCAGACACTTCCTCCAGCTCCTCCGGGGAGATCCCGAGGCATTCCCAGGCCAGCCGAGAGATATAGTCCCTCCAGCGTGTCCTGGGTCTTCCCCGAGGCCGCCTCCCGGCATGTAAACAGCAAAGTCGCCATGTAAATAGCAAATGCACCATGGAGCGACGCAACTGACTCCTAAAGGGAATGAGAGACGAGACTCTGATTGGTTTAATGCAGGTTATGCTCAAAACACAGCCAGAACTCATTAAGAGAATAAGCACAACCCAGTTAGAGCATCCGCTGGGGTGCAGAGCGTAATTCCCCATTCCTAAAATAGCAAAAGTAGATTCACACACGCCCCTAATGCTTTTGCGCCATGCACTTTAGACTTTGCACCTAAATCATTAAAATAGAGCTAATAATTTTCAAAGAACTATACTTTAATAAAGCAATTTTGTTGCTCCAGTAAGAGTCTAAGTAAACATATTTATATTTTTAATAGAAAGAAAAATATTAAACAAGAAAACTTTTTTTTTTTTTTTTTTTTTTTGCATTTTCAGTGACAACGCAAACAGAATATAAATGAAACAAACGTGTAAAACAAAATAATAAAGTTTTTCCTTTCAGGTCATGCACATCAATTGAAATTTTAATAAATAAAATACATAAATAAAACATTTATTTCTAAACATTTTCAACTATAAAAATGACAGCACAACATAAAAATGTGACAACTTGCCCCAAACTGAATTCTCGATGTATGCTCTGTATACACTGAAGATAAGGCAGTTTTTGTTATGTTTTCAATCAACATAATTAAAAATATGATCCTCGTTTTGGCTCAAAACTTCACAGTCGCTGAGTTGTAGCCCTTATGATGTTTGCAAAGTACAAATAATATCTAAATACTAGAATACAATTACTACAAATGCAAAAAAGAGACGATTCCACATATAAAAATAATAATTGTTCCATCTTTTCCTATAATGGTGTCAATTTAATCAAGTACTTTCAAATAAAAAGCAAACTCGAATATTCATAGTGTTTATATTCCGTGTATGTACAGTGAAAATACACAGTAATATAATATTTATTTGCGTGTAGATACAGTGGTGACATATCAAATGTCAGATATTTCACCTTTAATATGTACAATATTTACACCAGCAGAAAGTCTCTCTTAAGAATGTGTGAATGTCATTTGCATCAGATACAGAAGAATTATTAAAGATGTAAATATTGCAAATAAATAATGCAAAGACATGTAATGTTTCGTTAATAGTGAGCACTTTTAGACATTAAACTCTCTTAAAATACACTTTTCAGTCTTGTCTTACATTTGTCAGGGAAGAAAATCAGGGGGTGCATCACCTCATATATATATATATATATATATATATATATATATATATATATATATATATATATATATATATATATATATATATATATAAAGAAAAACAAATGCATTCATATTATTTAGAAAAAACGTTAAATGCATTAAGATTATGTAAAAAAATATAAATGATATTATTATAATTGATTATTTGAAGTATTTATTTAGGCATTATTATTATTTTTATTATTATTTATAATTATTTTTTTAAATAATATCAACGCATTTAATTTTTTTCTTTGTTCTGGCAACAAAATTGTCATCTGCTTTTTGAAATTATTTTAGGCTTTTATTTTTATTATAATTATTACAGATGGTGTATTGTAAATATTGCAAATAAATAATGCACATTTTGTTGGTTTTTAAATGATAACAAATTTTCTTTTTTCACCATCTGAGAAAAAGACATGGAGTGTTTCAATGAGCACTTTTAGACATTAAACTTAAAATACCCTTTTCAGTCTTTTCTTTGTCAGGGAGGAAAATCAGGGGGTGCATCACCTCATATATATAAAAAACAAAGAAAACCGTTAAATGCATTTTTAATATTTGGAAAAAAACGTTAAATGCATTGAGATTATGTAAAAAATGATAAATAAAATGATTATAGTTGATTGTTTTTTATTAAAGTACCTTCTATTCACATTTATTAAAGTATTTATTTAGGCATTATTAATTTTTATTATTATTATTATTATTATTTAATGTTTATAATTTTTTTTAAATAATTTCAACACATTTATTTTTTTTCTTTGTTCTAGCAACAAAATTGTCATCTGCTTTTTAAAATTATTTTAGCCTTTTATTTTTATTATAATTATTACAGATGGTGTATTGTAAATATTGCAAATTAATAATGCACATTCTGTTTTTTTTATGATAATTTCTTTTTTGCTTTTTTCACCATCTGAGGAAAAGACATGAAGTGTTTCTTTAGTAATGAGCACTTTTAGACATTAAACTCTTAAAATACACTTTTCAGTCTTTTCCTGCATTTGTCAGGGAAGAAAATCAGGGAGTGCATCACCTCATATATATCAAAAACAAAGAAAAATGTTAGATGCATTTATATTATTTAGAAAAAACCATTAAATGCATTGAGATTATGTAAAAAAAAATATAAATAACATGATTATAGTTGATTCTTTTTTATTAAGGTACCTTTTATTCACATTTATTAACGTATTTATGTAGCCATTATTTTTATTATTTATTGTTTATTATCATTTTTTTAAATAATGTCAACACATTTAATTTTTTTTTTGTTCTGGCAACAAAATTGTCATCTGCTTTTTGTAATTATTTTTAGGCTTTTATTATTGTTGCTATTATTATTATTAAATTATCATTATTTATTTATATATTTAGGCATTTAAAAGGCATGTAACGCAAATTTATGTGATCATAAATTAAATTGATAAATGGTTTATATAGTCACCGAAATTATTGACAATAATAACATATTGTTCACGTTGTTTCACTTTTTCATGTCATTAAATGTTTTGGTAATGTTTTAGTTTGTGTTATTACATATTTAAATATTACATATTTATATATTAGATGTACTTTAAAGGGCATTAGAAAAGCAGTAAACCCCAAAGCAATTCAATTACACTGTAGAAATAAATAACTGGATTAACAACAAAAAAACTAAGTTGTAACTAAAACTGATTAGAGTAGCAAAACAGACAAGTAAAGTATCATTAAATTTTAAAAAACATAATTAAAAACACAATTAGGTCCAAACATAGCCTAGTAGGCATTGTTTTTTTATGGGAATATCCAAATATTTGGCAGTGAGGTCTAAAAGATGCACTCTAAAAAACGAAGCCTTGTATTTATTTCCCCAACATTAGATTTCATTTGGACACAACATTGGGTTCATATTTTAAAAATATGACATTCTTAAAGCCTATTTCTGGGTTTATATCTGACCCAGCATGTGGTTATAATACAAACCAGCATTTTTAAGTGTAAACTTTCTTCTTTCCTTTAATTTAATCCCTTTTTTCCAGACAAAAAAAAAGTTCACTAATGTTAAGTCAATGTGTCCCGAATATTATTTGTAAACAAACCAAGAATATTGATAAAATCAAGAGTGTAAACAGTACGAGTGAAGAAACACTTTCACAGCTTCTGTGTGATTCTGATGCTGACATTCACACACTATACAGAGATTATTCATCCAGAAATACAGTGTTATCTCATCATTTACTCTCTCCCGTTCACTAGTTTCAAACCTGTATGAATGTTTTACTTCTGTTGAACACAAAGCAAGACGAATATTGGAAACCTGTCACCACTGACTTCCGTATGTTTGATTTTACGCCTATGGAAGTCTGTTTGTTTGTTTCATTTGACAAAATCTAAAACAATACACAAACAATAAGTCTGCTTCAAACACGTTTCATACACAAATAAAAGACATCGTGATCCTTAATGTTTTTAAAAAATGGACAAGCAAATCATAAATTGAGTGCAAACAACATTAATGTCAAGCTTTTTTTTACTTTCCTACTTATATACTCTCTATCTGGATCTCTTTAATACTCCTGGATAAAACACTCCAAGCAGCAGAGCTACAAAAATATCATTAATTTCTGTTTGTGTCCACAAAAGCAGTCTTATGTTGCACGAGTACTGAATGTTTTAATGGCCACACTGTGAATAACATCCGTCAATGAACAGTTTCTGTATTTTGTGATTCACAAGTGTTTGCATTATGGGATGTTGATCTCTGCTTTGCACTTCTGATGTAGAAAGTTCAACTCTACAGTTTAACAAAGTGAATTTTATTTATAAAGTGACGTATAAGAAATAATATTTAGAGAAACAAGTGTGTTAAAAATGTACTTGCAGCTGTTAAAAGGTTTTTGTAGAGTAACATGACCAACCCAGACAATATAGCACTTTAAGAAAGATCAAGATCTCTTAATGCAAGTCAAAAGCAGAAATAAATGGGGAAAATAATAAAATAATGAATCACAGAATCTGGAAAACTGCTCATTTCTTTTACAGTGGTGTTGAGCATTCTTCGAAATATCTTCTTTTGTGTTCAACGGAAACTCATAGAGGTTTAATTCCACTCGTGAACAGTGAGTAAACGTACATTTGTTTTGGTGAACTGTGCCTTTAACAGTGGCCGAGGTGTCCAAACGCGCGCGCGCGAGTCTCATGTCCGCTGCGCGCTCCAGCACACGACTTTCTTAAAGGCCTTCCTGAAGTCCCTGTTGAAGATGGTGTAGATGATGGGGTTGACGGAGCTGTTGCAGTATCCGATCCAGAAGAAGAGCTTGAAGAGCGCCTCGGGCGGCCCGCAGCGCTCCCCGCACACCGCCTGCAGGCTGTAGGTGAAGAAGAAGGGGAACCAGCAGAGCACGAACACCCCCATCACCACCGCCAGCACGAAGGTGAAGCGCTTCTCCCGCATCTGCGCCACTTTGCTCTTGGAGGCGAGCTGCTGCTGTCTGCTGCCGGGCTCCTGATGGGCAGCCCAGGACACCCGGCAGCTCCTCTGCGGGCCGCGGCGCTCGCCCTCAACCCGCCGCCGCTTGGAGAAGCGCGAGCCTCGGGCTCTGCTGTCGGACGCCGCGCTCTCCTCCAGGTCGATATCGTCCAGCTCTTCCTGCCGCTGCGCGCTCTCGGAGCTGTTGCTGCTCGGAGATTCCTTCTCGAACTTATCCTTGCGCACAAAACAGGTCTCCGACTGCGACGGCTGCCTCTCCAGACCGTTCTTGGCCACGAACACCGTGGAGGAGCGCTGTTTGGCGACGCGGTAGATCTTGCAATAAACCGTGATCATGATGAGCCCGGGCGCGAAGAAGGACACCGCGCAGGAGGAGAGGATGTACCAGGTCTCGTCGTTGATCAGACACTCCTTCTCGTCGTGTTTGGTCATGATGAGCGGAGGGAAGGAGATGACGGCGGAGATCAGCCACACCACCGCGATCATGCACTTGATGCGCCTCGGCGTGCGCTTCAGGTTGTAGCGCACCGCTTTGGTGACGGACCAGTACCTGTCCAAGCTGATGGCGCACAGGTGCACGATGGAGGACGTGCAGAACAGCACATCCAGCGCCAGGTAAAACGCGCACCAGGTGCTGCCGAAGTACCAGTATCCCATGATCTCGTTGGCGAGGGAGAACGGGATCACCAGCGTGGCCACCAGTATGTCCGCGCACGCGAGCGACACCAGGAAGAGGTTCTGTGGAGCGCGCAGCGCGCGGCTGGTCAAAACCGCCACGATCACAAGAACATTTCCGACGATAGTGAGCAAGATGATGAGGGACACCACGAGGATGATGATCGCGGAGGCGGGCTCGGTGTACGGCCAGAGTCTCGGGCTGGCTGTGATGTTGGCGGCCTCCTCCGTCGAGTTGGCCGCTGGAGTTACAGACATGCTGAGTCCATCCTCCTGCGGTCAGGTCAGAGTTTCCAGACTCCACACACACCGGAGAAACGCTGGAGCTGGCAGCGCGCGCTCCTGACGCGTCCGTCTCCTGCTGTTCATTGCGCACGCAAAGACTTTATATCCCCCAAACGCGTTGCATTTCAGCAAACTGACGCGCGGAACACGATCCAGAGCAGCTCTCCAGAGGCGCGCGCGCGGATCTCCACACGCGCGCGCACAGCGGACTGAACTGAAGAGGAGAAGAGCTGGAGCTGGAGAGCAGCGCGTGACGTCATGATAGTCCAACCCATGGCTGAACTCTCTCTCTTTCTCTCTCTCTCTCTCTCTCTCTCTCTCTCTCTCTCTCTCTCTCTCTCTCTCTCATTTACACTTCAGTGCAAATTCTCCACCACAGAAACTACTAGGTGAGTTACGATCATTTGTGTTTTGTATTTTGTTAAACTGTTTTGTATTTGAAATAAAATAAATATTCTTTCCTCTCTTTATGCACTAAAGACTCAATAAGATAAAATAATAATAATAATAATAATAATAAATAAAAAGAGACTAGAATAAAGAACATTATCTGCAGATCAAACTGCATTATTGCATTAATACTGCTGTATTCTCCGCCCCACTCACACCTTAACCTTTTCTGATTTAACATAATAATGCGGCGACGCAGCGGCGCAGAGGGTGGCACGTTCGCCTCACAGCAAGAAGGTCGCTGGGTCGCTGGTTCGATCTTCGGGTTGGCTAAATTGTCCGTAGTATATGAGTATGTGTGGATGTTTCCCAGAGATGGGAAAGATGCTGGAAGGGCATCCGCTGCGTAAAAACTTGATGGATAAGTTGGTGGTTCATTCCGCTGTGGCAACCCCAGATTAATAAAGGGACTAAGCCAACAAGAAAATGAATGAATAAACATAATAATGCAGAGTTATTGTGAAGCTGCATTGCAACAATTATTGTGAAATAACACCTCAAAACAAACCATAAATGAATATTTCAGCATAACCAATTTCTTTCTCTTTCTTTCTTTCTTTCTTTCTTTCTTTCTTTTTCTTTCGTCTGTCTGTCTGTCTGTCTCGTGACTGTGCATTTTTTCCTGCATCTATGTTTATTAATCTAGTAAATGATGTGTATGTGTTCTTTCTTTAATAAATAAACACACACAGATATGTGGATAAACCGTGTGTGTGTGTGTGTGTGTGTGTGTGTGTGTAGTTTCTCAGCATCAGTCGTAACCTCGTCCTCATCTCTGTTGTCTCAGATCCTCATGTGACTCTGATGTTTGTTTGAGTTTGGGTTTTTGGGTCATTTAATGAAAGCGGTGCCGCTGGAGTATAAGAATATCTTCAGCAATAAATAGCTGACGCGGCTCTTAATGTTTGTCAGCACAGAGACAACGACACACACACAAAACCCTGCGTCTCCAGTTTATTTTCAG
>NC_141034.1:992500-1030000 GCF_052040795.2 Danio rerio | reverse complement strand
CAACAGGTTATCTCATCTACTCACTAGTCAACAGGTGAACTCATCTACTCACTAGTCAACAGGTGAACTCATCCACTCACTAGTCAACAGGTGAACTCATCTACTCACTAGTCAACAGGTGAACTCATCCACTCACTAGTCAACAGGTGAACTCATCTACTCACTAGTCAACAGGTGAACTCATCTACTCACTAGTCAACAGGTGAACTCATCCACTCACTAGTCAACAGGTGAACTCATCTACTCACTAGTCAACAGGTGAACTCATCCACTCACTAGTCAACAGGTGAACTCATCTACTCACTAGTCAACAGGTGAACTCATCTACTCACTAGTCAACAGGTGAACTCATCCACTCACTAGTCAACAGGTGAACTCATCTACTCACTAGTCAACAGGTGAACTCATCTACTCACTAGTCAACAGGTGAACTCATCTACTCACTAGTCAGCAGATAAATTTTTTTTTTAATAGAAAGAACTGACAAAAGGACTGCCGAGGATAATAAAAGTGCAGTATTGCGAGGTCGGTGTGTTGAAATATGCCAGACTTGTGTGAGTACTGTAGGCTTTAAAGCATTTGCAGCCTCTCCAGAATGATGATTATGCTCTGAGCTGTGCAGATCTCTGGCGGCCCGTGGACATGCTGTTCCTGTTGTTTTTCTTCTTTGGGTTTTTATCTCAGCCCACCGGTGGAAGCACATGCACTTCTGACAGCAGGTGGGTGTAAACATTCTCTGCTTCCCTCCAACATCCACACCTTCCCTTTCCTCATCAGACAAGACAGAGGAAGAAAAAAAACTCCGCAAACAAAATCCAAACTCCACAACACTTAACAATGCACGACTTCCTGACTGACATCGCATTACTTCCTGCTAACGCATGATTGTCATCGCAATCCTCCGGTTTCCAGGCTAACGTTGAGGGAAGGTTTTAAACGCTCTTTCAATACCATTGACAAAATATTTTTTTAAATTCTAAAGTAAGGTATAGTCAGCACTATAGTGTAGTGTCGTGGTGATTCTACAGTTGTTTTGGTTACACAACAACTATAGTATTTGATCTGTTGTGATTCTACTATTGCTATGGTAACACAAGAACTATAGTATTTTATCTGGCGTGGTGATTCTACAGTTACTATGGAAACACATCTATAGCAATTGATCTGTTGTGGTGATTCTACAGTGGCTATTGTAACACAACAACTATAGTATTTGATCTGCCATGGTGATTCTACAGTTGCTATGGTAACACCACTATTGCAATTGAACTGTTGTGGTGATTCTACAGTTGCTATGGTAACACTACGACTATAGTAATCAATCTGTTGTTGTGATTCTACTGTTGCTATGGTAACACAACAACTATAGTATTTGATCTGTTGTTGTGATTCTACTGTTGCTATGGTAACATAACAACAATAGTATTTGATCTGCCTTGGTGATTCTACAGTTGCTATGGTAACACAATAACTATAGCAATTGATCTGTTGTGGTGATTCTACAGTTGCTATGGTAACACAACAGCTATAGTATTTGATCTGTTGTTGTGATTCTACAGTTGCTATGGTAACACAACAGCTATAGTATTTGATCTGTTGTTGTGATTCTACAGTTGCTATGGTAACACAACAACTATAGTATTTGATCTGTTGTTGTGATTCTACTGTTGCTATGGTAACATAACAACAATAGTATTTGATCTGCCTTGGTGATTCTACAGTTGCTATGGTAACACAATAACTATAGCAATTGATCTGTTGTGGTGATTCTACAGTTGCTATGGAAACACAACAGCTATAGTATTTGATCTGTTGTTGTGATTCTACTGTTGCTATGGTAACACAACAACTATAGTATTTGACCTGCTGTGGTGATTCTACAGTTGCTATGGTAACACAATAACTATAGCAATTGATCTGTTGTGGTGATTCTACAGTTGCTATGGTAACACAATAACTATAGCAATTGATCTGTTGTGGTGATTCTACAGTTGCTATGGTAACACAACAACTATAGTATTTGATCTGTCGTGGTGATTCTACAGTTGCTATGGTATCAACAACTATAGTAATTAATTTGTCATAGTGATTCTGCAGTTGCTATGGTAACACAGCAAAATTGCAATATAAACAAATGACCCGATACCGATATTTTTTACAGCTTTGAGGTATATTCGACAACAATACACCACAGTTTACTGAAATAAAAGCTAAAGTATAATACAGTATTTATTACAGTTAAATTATAGAACTAGAATATAACACTTTACTGTAGTATGGTTCAAAAACACTTGAATTTATTACAGTATTGTTTATGTGGGTGGGGTTTGATAATGTTCTTGAAACGTTTTTATTGCTTTTTAAAAATAAGACAAGAGGCATCGTTGTGGGGAAAAAATATCGCCAGGGGTACGAATACTTTCAGGCTTGACTGTGTGCATATACTTTTAAAATATGTACCCATATAGTCATATTAATAAATGATTTTAAGTTATAAACTGAATATTTTATATATAAATTAACTAAATGTAGGGCAAGAAGGTCACTGGTTTGAGTCCCGGCTGGGTAAGTAGGCGTTTGGAGTTTGCATGTTCTCCCCGTGTTGGTGTGGGTTTCCTCCGGGTGCTCCGGTTTCCCCCACAGTCCAAACACATGCACTACAGGGGAGCTGATGAACTGAATTGGCCGTAGTGTATGAGTGTGTGTGGATGTTTCCCAGTGATGGGTTGCAGCTGGAAGGGCATCCGCTGTGTGAAACATGTGATGGATAAGTTGTTGGTTCATTCCGCTGTGGCGACCCCTGATTAATAAAGAGACTATGGAAGGTAAATGAATGAATAACTAAATGTACATTTTTTTATACATGTATTTTCTTTCTCTCTCTGTCTGGTCAGGCTTTGGTTAGAGAAATGTAGCATAGCTCTGACAGCTCTCTTTCCCTCATGGTTATTTCTAGAACAGAAGAGAAACAAAAACTAAATGTAGAGAGAGAGAGATGCTGGAGACGCTGGAATGATGTTCCAGTGTTTTGTGTTTGTGCACGTGTGTATGTTTGTGTGTGCATCAGTGTGTGTTGTGTGTGCATGTGTCGTGTGTGTGCTAGGTCATGTCTCCTTCCTCTTCCACCTGTTTTTCTCCACGTTCATCAAAATTATCAGTATTTTCCTGCTCATTTGTTTAATGCACAGAGACTCTTATGGAGAAATAAATTCCTACCTATCATCCAAACATCTCTTTGTTTTTATTGTGTGTCAGCAGTGTGTGGATGTCTCCATCCTCTAATGCTCAACACATATTAAATGTGTTTGTTCTAATCAGACTTGATGATGAAGCACTGTGTTTGACATTCTCCCTTTGTACGAGTCATCAGAGGGGGAAAGCCCCGCCCACTAGTGCCCATCTCTCCCTCATTAGCATAATCAGCAGCCCTGAGTGGGAAGCAGCCGTCTGTCCATTAGCCATTAGAGTGTTCGAGCTGCTGAAGATGATGACAGCATAGACTAAGAGGATTATAGATGTGGAGATATAGATGAGGAGCGACATAGACTGACAGAAGCATCAAGCACACACTGTTCAACATGCAGACCTGACCAGCACTAGTGCTGTTTTACACCTGTCACTATTTACATTTGTAGCTCCGCCCTCTTCTGAAAAAATTTATAATCTCATTTGCATTTAAAGCGACAGTCACCAAAACGCCACAATTAGGATCAAAGCCTGAAAGGGTCAGTTTCAGAGAGCTGGAGGACATTAAGTGTGTGTTATTTTGAGCTCAGACTTCACGACACACTCTCTGGGGACATCAGAGACGCATTTTACTTCTAAAGCAGAATAGGTCTGCTTTAAATATATCTGATTCAAAGTTTAGTTGCCTGACACACTGTTGTCTAGTGAAGCGGCTGTCGGCTGGGGGAGTTCAGCTTTGGCTGGTGTGTGCTGGTCTGCTTTTATCACTGATCTTCTGACTCGCGGCTCACAGACAGTCATTACAGCAGGAATACAGGTGAAAAGTCTTGCTCTGGGTCACTAACACACACATATACGCACACACTCACACACACACACACACACACACACACACACACACACACGCACACACACACACACACACACACAGTACACGCGCAAACAGACACACACATTAACACATACACACATTCACATACACACACACACACACACACACACTCACACATACACGCACAAACAGACACACACACACACACACACATTCAGTCAGATAGCAGGAATACAGGTGAAAAGTCTTGCTCTGGGTAACTAGCACACACACGCACGCACATACATACACATGCACACATACACACACACATTCACACATATACGCACAGACAGACGCACACACACACACATTCACTCACACACAGACACATACACACATTTACACACACACACATTCACACATATAAATGCACACAAACACACACACTCACATACATACACACAGAGATTAACACATATGCACACACACACACACACACATACATACACACACACACACACAAGTATACACTTGCACACATACAGACACACACATTTACACATATATACGCACACAGACACACATTTACACACGCAAACACACAGACACACACACACAAATATGTACGCACACACATTAACACATATGCACACATACGCACACACACACATTCACACATTAACACATACGTACACATGCACACAAAATCACATACACATACACACACACACACACACACACACTCACACACACAAATATACACACACACACACACACACACACACACACACACACACACACACACACACACACATTCAGTCAGATAGCAGGAATACAGGTGAAAAGTCTTGCTCTGGGTCACTAGCACACACACACACGCACACACATACAGACACATACACACATTTACACACACACACATTCACACATATATATGCACACAAACACACACACTCACATACATACACACAGAGATTAAAACATATGCACACACGCACACACACACACACACACACACACAAGTATACACTTGCACACATACAGACACACACATTTACACATATATACGCACACAGACACACATTTACACACGCAAACACACAGACACACACACACAAATATGTACACACACACATTAACACATATGCACACATACGCACACAGACACACACACATTAACACATACGTACACATGCACACAAAATCACATACACATACACACACACACACTCACACACACACACACAAATATACACACACACACACAAATAAATAAATATACACGCACACACAGACACACATATATATGGACACAAACACACATACACACACTCACGTACATGCACACACACATTAACACATACATACACACATACATACACATATGCACACACACACACATTAACACATACGCACGTACACATACACACAAAATCACAGATCCATACACACATTCACACACAGATACCCACTGTCATATACACACACATTTACACCTATATTAGCGTGCACACACACAGACACACACACATTCACAGACACAGTATATACGCACACACACACACACACACACACACACACACACACACACACACACACACTCATATACACACGCACAACACACAAACACACACACAAAATACACATGCACACATACAGACACACACCCATTTACACACATATACACACAAATTTAAACACACATTCATTCATATATACGCACACACGGACACACACTCACATACACACTGACGCCCACACATATACACATATACACATATATATCCACACAGACACATATACACATATATACACATATATACACACACATATATATGCACACAGACACAAAACGCATATACACACGCAAACACACAATAACACATACATATTCATACACACACACACACACACACACATTTACACATATCTTCGCACACAGACATACTCTCACTTACATGCACACATACACACACACACACACATACACACACACACACACACACACATTAACACATCCGTACACACACAGATTTTACACTAGCATTAAAACACACATCTCCATCCCCTCTCCCTCCCGTTCTGCAGTGTTTCTCCCCCATGAATGCATTCATTTCTCCCTCTATATCCAGCATCAGTCTGGCAGGTCATGCTCCACACGTCCTGTAATTGCAGTGTGAGTGTGTTTCGCCCGCCTCTCGTCCCAGGAATGTTTTCTCATGGGTGACGGTGGCAAGATCTCAGGATCATGATGCTCTCTTTTCCTCCACACACACACACAGACACTCACACACGCACATTCTCACACACACACATCAGTATTCAGAGGAGGAATATCATATATGCACGATGAGAACAACCCATTATAGCGGGTTCAGAAAAGTGATGGTTTACCCAAACAGGACAGTCCTGACAGTGTTTACCCGGCCATTTACCCATGAAATTAAGTAAACGTTATGCGTATTTCATCAAATATAAAGATATACTGTAGTAACTGAGCTGCAATGGTATTACTAAAGTAACTATAGTGTTTTTGAACCATATTAAAGTGTGTTATATTGTCTTACAGTATTCAGCACACTTTAATAGCAGTGGTATTATCTGTGGTGAATGCTGTTTAATATACTGTGGTGTACTGTAGTTTTTACTACAGTAAAATGTGAGGAATTGTTGTATAAAAGCTGTAGAAAGCTACAGAACTTGGAAATGTTTTTATATTACTATAGTTGTCGTGTTACCATAGCAACTGTAGAATCACCAAAACACATAAATTACTGAAGTTGTTGTGTTACCATAGCAACTGTAGAATCATCACAACAGATCAATTACTATAGTAGTGTTACCATAGCAACTATAGAATCACCCCAACAGATCAATTAATATAGTAGCGTTACTATAGCAACTGTAGAATCACCACAACAGATCAATTATTATAGTTGATGTGTTACCAAAGCAACTGTAGAATCACCTCAGCAGATCAATTACTATAGTAGTGTTACCATAGCAACTGTAGAATCACCACAACAGATCAATTATAACAGTTAATGTGTTACCATAGCAACTGTAGAATCACCACAACAGATCAATTATAACAGTTAATGTGTTACCATAGCAACTGTAGAATCACCACAGCAGAACAGTTACTATAGTTGTTGCGTTACCATAGCAACTGTAGAATCACCACAACAGATCAATTACTATAGTAGTGTTACCATAGCAACTGTAGAATCACCACAACAGATCAATTATTATAGTTGTTGTGTTACCATAGCAACCGTAGAATCACCACAGCAGATCAATTACTGAAGTTGTTGCGTTATATATGTATTTTAATTAACTAACTAATTAGTTAACTAGCTAGCTAGCTAAATGTATGTGATGAATTGCGAGTGTATGTAAAATGTTTTATAAAAAACTGTTTATTTTATAAATGCATCACATTTCACAATCTATTGAAATAAATGCAATGCATGAAGGTAAGAGAATATTGGGTAACACTTTATTTTAGGGTTACACGTGATGCAATACGTAATAATTAAATGCCACTAACCCTAAACTCATATTCTAACCCTAACCAAAGGAAGTACATGTAATCCATTAATATTACTCAGTAGTTAAATGGATAGTTAATAAACACTGCAACACAGAAACCTTCAAATGAATTATATCCAGTAGTTTTCTTACAGAAATGCATGATTACAATTATGCGCAGATGAATAGATGATTGTTTTGAAGTCGCTGGTTTGGTTATATAAATGACTAGAGGACTGAGCTGATGCAAAAATTAATTTGTCGTTCCCACAAGATGTTGATAGTATGTCAGTAAGTGCACGATGAGTTACACGGTAAACAGTTGTTCTTGACTGAAGCTTTTATTATGCAATATCCTCACACCTGAGGGAGCAACTAAATATTTATGAAAACTTTTATATAATGCCTGTAAGTCTCTGTTGATTTATTTATGAGAAATTGCTTTTCAGACAATATCCAATAGGTTCCGACTTTAAATTTCCAGAAAAGTTGAACATGGATCAGACTTTAAACAAATCGTGCACAGAAACTAAACAGAGCTAATAAATAAAAACAAACAGCAACAGCAAAATAGAAAAACAAATACTTTAAATGAAAGCTCAGTGATTATGCATAATATATCACATATTTATATTATATCTATGTTTGTTTTGCATTTAAACAAAACATATTTGCATTTAAAATAAGAGTTTGGTCTCCGAACAACTTTAGGAATAAAAATATTACATTTAAAATCAAACAAGTTAGTGCAAATACAAACAACAACAAGCTAAACTAACTCAAACTAAAATATTTCATTCACTCATTTATTTTCTTGTCGGCTTAGTCCCTGTATTAATTCGGGGTCGCCACAGCGGAATGAACCGCCAACTTCTCCATCAAGTTTTTATGCAACGCATGCCCTTCCAGCCGCAACCCATCTCAGGGAAAACTAAAATATTTCAAATAAGGTACATTTTTAATTTCTTTTTCTTGATTTTTCCTGTTTATTAAAATTTATAGCCGCATCTTGCTTTCAGACCAACAAGATTAGTGGCCAGCCCAGCGTCCTGACCTTAACCCAATATAGAAAACTTGTGGTTTGATATCAATATTGCTCTTTCTGAGGCATGCTAAACCAAAACATGCTAAGGAATTGTGATGCGTGGTACCTGTTCAAATGTGCCAGAAGCTGGTCAACTCCATGCAACAGTTTATTAAAATGGTTATATTCATTATTATAAGACTTTGGTCACCTAAAATCTTTAGGAACAGAAATATAGCCTAATACATTTAAATTGCAAAAAAACAATCCTGTTTATTAGAGTTATATTGAAAATTTTAAACAACATGTTTGGACTGTGATCTTCAGTCTTTTTGTTGGATTAGTTCCAGTTTTATCTTTGGTACTGACTAATCTAGTGTGTATGCACAGATATATTATTAAAGCATCCTATTTTAAATATGAATTGAAAGAGAGATCAGTGCGGGGTGAACGTATTCATGCTGAGCACTGTACATGCACGGGTAATTGTTCAGAGATTGCAGCGCTGACCAAAGCCAGGATTAGATGCATTACTGCGGCTGGGAGAACAGGGAGTTGAGCCAGATCTCCATCCAGTGTGACAGAGCTCTGAGTCTGCAGGAAGATCAGCCGGCTTCACACTGACCCGATAACTCAACACAGCGCATTTCAGACCCACACGACAAAAAACTAAATCACACACTGAGTTTACAGCTGCAGGAAACACTGAGGTGATTTATAAGAGCTCGGTTTGTTACAGTATCATGTGGCTAAAATCTCACTTGTAGTAAGTCAGTCTGGCTTATGTGACTGTACTTCATCCTTTAAAATCATAAAATTACAGTAGAGTAAATTACGGTAAATATTTTTCACAAATATTGCTGTATTGTAAAATTATGAATAAAAATATGGGTAAAATCTCACCTGTAGTAAGTCAGTCTGGACTATGTGACTGTACTACACCCGTTAAAATCATAAAATTACAGTAAATTACTGTAAATATTTATCTTCAGAATTTATGTACTGTACGAATATAAATGAAAATATGGGTATAGTAACACCTGTAGTAAATCAGTCTGACGTCTGTAAAAGTACTACACCCTTTAAAGTTATAAAATTACAGTAGAGTAAATTACTGTAAATATTTACCTTCAATATTTGTATACTGTGTACATATCAATATAAATATGGGTAAAATCTCACCTGTAGTAAGTCAGTGAGGACTCTGTGAATGTACTTCACTGTTTAAAACCATAAAATTACAGTAGAGTAAATTACTGTAAATATTTTCCACAAATATTGGTGTATTGTAAAAATATGAATGAAAATATGGGTAAAATCTCACCTGTAGTAAGTCAGTCTGGACTATGTGACTGTACTACACCCGTTAAAATCATAAAATTACATTAGAGTAAATTACTGTAAATATTTATCTTCAATATTGGTGTACTGTACAAGCATGAATGAAAATATGGGTATAGTAACACCTGTAGTAAATCAGTCTGACTTATGTAAAAGTACTACACCCTTTAAAGGTATAAAATTACAGTAGAATAAATTACTGTAAATATTTGTCTTCAATATTAGTATACTGTGTACATATCAATATAAATATTTGTAAAATCTCACCTGTAGTAAGTCAGTGAGGACTCTGTGAATGTACTACATCCGTTAACATCTTGAAATTATTGTAAGGTGAATTACTGTAAATATTTTCCACAAATATTTGTGTACTGTAAAAATATGAATGAAAATATGGCTGTAATCTCACCTGTAGTAAGTCAGTCTGGACTATGTGAATGTACTACACCCGTTAAAATCATAAAATTACAGTAGAGTAAATTACTGTAAATATTTATCTTCAATATTTATGTACTGTACATATATAAATGAAATTATGGGTATAGTCACACTTGTAGTAAGTCAGTCTGGCCTCTGTAAAAGTACTACACCCTTTAAAGTTATACAATGAATGTAGAGTAAATTACTGTAAATATTTACCTTCAATATTTGTGTACTGTGTAAATATGAATGAAAATATGGCTATAATCTCACCTGTAGTAAGTCAGTGAGGACTCTGTGAATGTACTACACCCTTTAACATCTTGAAATTATTGTAAGGTGAATTACTGTAAATATTTTCCACAAATATTTGTGTACTGTAAAAATATCAATGAAAATATGGCTGTAATCTCACCTGTAGTAAGTCAGTCTTGACTATGCGACTGTACTACACCCGTACAGTTAATATCTTCGTAAAGTTACCACAACCTTAAAAATACGGATAAAATCTTTAGTGAAGTACAGTAGTGTTTTTATTCATCTATTTGACTACTGTATGTACAGTAAGGGCAGTTTTGACATAATTACACCTGTAGTAAGTCGGTCTGGTCTTTGTAAAGTTACTACAACCTTCAAAATATGAATAAAAATCTTTAGTGAAGTACAGTAGTGTTTTTAGTTATCTATTTGACTACTGTATGTACAGTAAGGGCGGTTTTGACAAAATATCATCTGTCAATAAAATCATAAAATTACAGCAGAGTAAATTACTGTAAATATTTATCTTCAGTATTTATGTACTGTACAATTATAAATGAAATTATGGGTATAGTCACACTTGTAGTAAGTCAGTCTGGCCTCTGTAAAAGTACTACACTCTTTAATGTTATACAATGAATGTAGAGTAAATTACTGTAAATATTTACCTTCAATATTTGTGTACTGTTTAAATAGCAATATGGATATGGGTAAAATCTCACCTGTAGTAAGTCAGTGAGGACTGTGAATGTACTTCACCGTTTAAAATCCTAAAATTACAGTAGGATGATTTACTGTAAATATTTGTCTTCAATATTTACATACTGTAAAATTATGAATAAAAATATGGCTAAAATCTCACCTGTAGTAAGTCAGTGAGGGCTCTGTGAATGTACTACACCCTTTAACATCTTGAAATTATTGTAAGGTGAATTACTGTAAATATTTTCCACAAATATTTGTGTACTGTAAAAATATCAATGAAAATATGGCTGTAATCTCACCTGTAGTAAGTCAGTCTTGACTATGCGACTGTACTACACCCGTTAATATCTTCGTAAAGTTACCACAACCTTAAAAATACAGATAAAAATCTTTAGTGAAGTACAGTATTGTTTTCATTTATCTATTTGACTACTGTATGTACAGTAAGGGCAGTTTTGACATAATTACAGCTGTAGTAAGTTGATCTGGTCTCCCTAAAGTTACTACAAACTTCAAAATATGAATAAAAATCTTTGGTGAAGTACAGTAGTGTTTTTATTCATCATTTTGACTACTGTATGATACAGTAAGGGCGGTTTTGCATGTTCTCCCCGTGTTGGTGTGGGTTTCCTCCGGGTGCTCCGGTTTCCCTCACAGTCCAAACACATGCGCTATAGGGGAACTGATCAACTAAATTTTTTGTAGTATATGAGTGTGAATGCAAGAGTGTGTGGGTGTTTCCCAATGTTGGGTTGCAGCTGAAAGGGCATCCGCGGTGTAAAACCTATGCTGGATAAGTTGGTGGTTCATTCCGCTGATTAATAAAGGGACCAAGCCGAAAATAAAAATGTATTGTGTTGTTCCTCTTTGTATCCACATGCGATCTATCATATATTAAGTGTGTTTTCCTGAGGTTGTGTGTCGTGTAGCTCACCAACAGAAGTGTAGACGTGCAGATCGGGTCTGTCCACCCACAACACACACACACACACACACACACACACAGCAGCAGCTCTCCTTCTGACTCTCCAGATCATGTAAAAATAGTTGAGCTTGTAAATCCTCTGTGAAATCTGGCTGATCCTCCATTGTTGATTCTCTGTGCCTTCACATGTGTGTGCCGCTCTCAGCCCACTCCTGAGCCGTCTGTGTGTGTGTGTGTGTGTGGGGATGACTGCATGTGCATTTGTGTGTTTGTGAGGATGACAGTGTGTGTTTGCGCATACACAAGAGTGTGTGGATGACTGTATGTTGACGATGACGGTGTGTTTGTGTGAGGATGACAGTATGTACGTTGACGTGTTTGTCTGTGTGTGATAAACACAGCAGTGTTCAGTGTGTTTGTATTCAGAGAGAGTGTGTGTGTATACCCTGTATTCCTTACTATGTGGGGACATGTCCTCACAAGTATAGTAATACCAGTCAATTTTGATCTCGTGGTGCCTTTTTTATTACTAATAAATAAATAATAAAAAGACCTAAAATTTAAAAAGGTGTGTGTGTGTGTGTGTGTGTGTGTGTGTGTGTGTGTTTTCACAGTCAGAGATGCAGCAGGTGTTACTCAGTTTCTCCAGCAGCCGGCCGGATCCTCTTTCTCCAGCAGGTTTCCTCATTTCATCATCGCTCACGCTCACTTTCAGCTCGTATTCACACTCTGAATATTAAACCATGTCATGTTTCTGATGTGCTTCAGCAACACTACACAGAAAATGACCCTCAAAACACCTCAGGTCATCAGAGATGGGTTTATTTATTTAATTGTGAGACAGGAAAAGCACATTTTATCCTCTATTTTCCAGCATTATGTGACCCGCTGGTGTTTATTTGTCTGCTTTTGCATTGTGGGACATTTTTAGTCATTTAAAAGAATACATTTACATTATTGCACATAATATAACGGGAAACTGATATTTTTGCAGTGTAAAAATATATTTTTGGAGTTCATTTTGATTTTTATAAATGTTTAACATGTATTTAAAACATGTTGGATAACAGAAAGAATAAAAAAAGATCCTTGTCAGAACAATAACCCAAATTCAGTTTTTTTTCTGCTGGAATAATAGAAAACAAAACAGTAATTCAATCCTCTGAGCACTGACAGTTGCTTTATATAATCAGCCCTTGTTGTGTGTTGCTTCTTCTTGTTGAACACCTCTTCAGTTGTAAGTCACCCTGGCCATAAGTGTCTGCTAAATGACTAAATGTAGATGTACATTTACAATCCTAATGATGAGCATTTCAGCGCAATTATTTACTCTTTACCGCAATTTTTGGTAACGCTTTAGTTTACAACCCACAAAGTACCGTGTGAGTACAATTAAATAATGCCATACTTTTCTGTAAGTATAAAAAGCGTATGTGTAAATATAAGAGTAGAAACTGTAATGTTTGAGTAATAAGGGGTAAAAAAACAAGATATAAACCACCCAGGCTCATTTTTATTACTTACCCCTATATACATTTCTGAAGAGCGTAAAATATGTCCCAGAAGGTACACTTTTTTCAGTTTTTGTTTTCGCGAATCCGCCAGAGGCCACTGTGTACGCTTTTATAGATCTCAAATTTCTGTCTAGTCCACAAGTGCCATTTGCACCTGCTGTTGTCATGTAAATCCACCAGAGGCCGCTGACTGACCGACCGAACAACCGATCCCACAAAAAGCACCAATTGACCCGCCCACCCCCTTCCCTAAACCCAACCAACAGTGTTTTCAAAAGCAATCCAGAAAAAGAAAAGCTCTCGTTGGATTTTTACCACGTTTTCCGATTTTACCATATTCTCACCCTGTTTTTTACCTCTTTATTTTATGTTTTGCCTTTTGCTTTACCTGCTTTCTGGAACCGCACTTTGCCCTATGTATTAAGTGAGCTACTAAGCAAACAGATAAGTGGAAAAGCCGTCCACAGGGAGGTAAGCGGTAAGCAGGTATAGCGCGAAAAGAAACAGAAGCCATCAGTGGCATCATACCTCCCCGTAGTGTTCGTTTTAAAGACGAAATGCAGCCATACGTACCTCTGGCTACATAATTCACGTTCTCCAGAAATGAATGCGGGGGTATGTTTTCACTATGAGCCTGTGTTGGATATTAGTTTGTTCCTTTGCACTTTATTTAAAAGTACACTGTACATTCAATATACTCATGTGGTACTTTGCGTGTTGCATATCTAGTTTTTACCCCCTTATACGTTTTCGGATCCCGCCGCATTCTCGCTCTTATTTTTCGGATTCCGTTTTTCGTCTTACCTGATTTCTGGAACCTGCTGTTCCCCGGACTCGATCCCGGTCGGCTCCGGCTCCTCCTCCAGGGCCTCCGTTCCGCCGACGCAACGCTGTGAGCTAAGCGGACAAATTGATCAGGTCGGGAAAGCCCTCCACTCGGAGGCCAGCCGTCGGCCAGCGAGCGGGAAGAGGAGGGGCGGAGTGGCGCCACACCGCCCCGTAGCGTTCGCTCGAAAAAAACCAAACGCGGCCTTTACGTACCTCCGGCCACGTAAATTGCGGTCTCCAGAAATGTCCGCGGGGCTACGTTTCCAGAATGAGCTTGGGTTGTATACAATACTTAAAATACAATACAAACAAGATGTAAAATAATCATCTTTAATTCATTCCACATTTTACATCCTTTTATAATTCGTCTCTTTAATTTAAACTGATATCTGTTTCCTTCTTGTAGTCTTCTGCAAATGGCCGTTTCAGATGTTAAAGGAACAGCAGCACTTGGTTGACGGGTCAAATACAGTGTTCAGTCCATCAGTAACAGCACAGCCTGAATTACACGCTGACACTCAGACTGCTGGGGACACACAGATGCCATTATTTCAGGGCTAAATTTAAAACAGCAATGTTCTCTTTTGTTCAGAGGAAGTTTGATCCGTTTACCGTGTGAATATTTCACATTCAGCTCGTGCTTCTCCTGTGTGTTTTATTTATTTATGCTGTTAATTTTCCTTCAAATTAGTCTCTATCAATCAGGGGTCGCCACAGGGGAATGAACCACCAACTATTCCAGCATATGATTTACAGTGGATGCCCCTTCAGCCACAACCCAGTACTGGAAAATACCCATACACACTAATTCACACTCATACACTACAGCCAATTTAGTTGATCATTTCCCCTATAGCGCATGTGTTTGGGCTGTGTGCTGTTCATGATGAGCGAGCTGAAACTAAACTCTGGGAAAAGTCCACGTATTAGGATAAAGAAAGAGAGCTCCAGCAGGCTCCTATGAAAATATTATGGACAATTGAACAGGTTATGCTTTTTATATCCATAGCTGTGTTTGCCAAGAACAACTCCTCTGCATTTGACTATGATAAATCACGTGTAGTCTGATTACTGTGGCGAGAGCTGAATATTTTGTCCATGTATGGGACAGTGGGACGGCCCAGTCGTCTGGACCTTGTGATTCATTAATGCAATTTGACTTTAAACGCATTCAAAGAGTCCTCAGAAAACATTTCAGGTGCACAGGGTCTCCAGAAGAGAGAAAAGCACTGAACAAACCCTAAGGCAACACTTGTTATTCGTATGATCGTGGCCCGGTGGCTAGAGCCATGCCCCTCTGCCCTCATTGGCTGAGGTGCCCCTCTCAGGAGGCAGTCACCCCCCTCCCCCTTCACTTTGCAATCGCGTTGAGCACCTGCCCCTGTAAGGGTCTGTGCACGGGCCTGATGCAGATGATACTCAATTGTATAGTTCAACTAAACCTGATGAGACGTCTGAACTGTTTAAGCTAACTAAGTGTATTAAAGATGTTAAAGACTGAATGACCAACAATTTCCTTCTCTTAAACTCAGACAAAACAGAATTATTACTTATTGGGCCTAAATCCTGTACACAGAAGGCCTCCCAACTCAATTTACAATTAGAGGGGTACAAAGTTAGCGTTAGCGCTACTATAAAAGATCTGGGAGTCATATTAGACAGCAACTTAACTTTTGAAAATCATATCTCTCATGTCACAAAAACTGCCTTCTTTCATCTGAGATGTATCGCTAAGTTACGATGCTGTCCATCTCAGACGAAGAAAAGCTAGTCCATGCTTGTATGAGCTCTAGGTTGGATTACTGTAATGCTCTGTTCGCTGGTAGCCCAGCATCCTCTATTAACCTTCTACAGCTCAGAAAAGAAAGTTTTCTTAAGGCTCTTGCTAAGCACAGATTTTTTAAAATGATTGCAACCAATTAAAATGTTAGAAAAAGTATCAATCAAACATCCAATAAGGTGTGGGAGTCACTATCTAGCACCGTTTGAAGGTGGAACTTCATTTTCTGACTCATGGTGACAGGAGCACATGGTATGAGAAGACGTTAAGATTATTAACCTCATTTAAAGTAGCATAAACTGGACAAAAAAAAAGTGTGCATTTTTGAAGTTGTAGAGAAGCTTTTTGTCAGGTTTTATGTAAATAAGGGGTAAAAAATACTTTAAATAAAGTAAAAAAAATAAGTTTTTTTTATTTTACATGTTCAGAAATGTAATTGTTCTATTCGTTGCCTCAGGGGAACGTTATGTGATAAGTGGTTCTTTTCACGAAGTGAATACTGACATTGCATGTGGGCATTTTCACATATTATCACTATTACATATTGTATTATTTTTTATTTAATTGTACTTTTTTACTTATTTTGACAGAAAAATGAAAGTAAGCTTGTTTTATGGAAGTAAAGAGCAGGATCCCATCTGAGGACAATGAGACTGCAGTGACAGTGAGGAGGTAAGCGGTCAGCCGGTAGTTGCCAAAAGGAACGACGTCATACTGCCCTGTAGTGTTCGCTTAAAAAAATGAAATGCAGCCATGATGACCATATACTTTTTGACTAGATATTCTTGAAGGCTCTAATATTCAGCTTAAAGTGACATTTAAAAGCTTCACTAGGGTAATTAGGGTAAAGTTAGGGTAATTAGGCAAGTCATTGTATAACAGTGGTTTGTTCTGGAGACAATCCAACACTAATATTGATTAAGGGGGCTAATAATATTGACCTTAAAATGGGTTTAAGAACTACTTTATTCTTGTCGAAATAAAACACAAGACTTTCTCCAGAAGAGCAAATATTAGAGGAAACACTGTGAACGATTCCTCAACCTGTTCAACATATATTTTAAAAAGAAAAAGAAAATCACAGAAGGGCGAATAAAACTGATCTAAACCGTATATGTTAATGTAAATATCCATGGGGTTTAATACTGAGGGTTAGGGATTTGTACAATTCCAGTACAAGCATACGTATTAATGTTGCTTGAGCATTGTCATTCTTGAGCAGCGTGCTGGATGAAGCCGTCCTGACCCGACTATCTCCACCTGTTTACAGTGTAATGATGTGATTCAGTGAAGCGCACGGCCTCATTACAGCATCACCCTCAAGAAGAGCATGCAGTTCACACACACACACACACTGCTAAAAGGCCTGGCTTCATGCTGAGAGTGAGAGAAAATTCCACCTTGGAAAGTTTCTTACAAAGGCAAAAAATAATAATAACGACTAAGTAGAGCGAGTCTATCATTTTTGACTAAAATAAATTAGAATAATTGAATTATTTTTAAAAATTAAAATTTGTTTTGTTGACATTATTGGATAAACCTTTTAAGGTATTTTTTTTCTAAAGGTTTCTTAAAGTTGTCACAGACCATACGAGAGTCACATTGAAATATCTGAGTAATTTGCATATATTTAAAACCAATTTAAATATTTGCTTTTGTCCTCTTTTTTTCACACTTTTTTCCTTTGCGTCTGGTGCGCATGCATATGTGTCAAATTTCATGTCATGTATAATATTTTGTTGGCTTATATATACATATACAGTGGTGTGAAAAAGTATTTGCCCCCTTACTGATAGCTGATAACACAAATAAACAAGAACAACTGGATTATACATATATTTAAGTTGTTTAGTTCACAATATTTGATTAAACCTGAGGGGTATTTTAATATATTTTTTTTCAAACTGTTTCTTAATGTTGTCACAGACCATTCAGAAGTCACATTGAAATTCATGAGTAATAAATAAATTTCCATGTATTTAAATATGCAAAATATTATTTAAATATTAGATCCGTGCATATGTGCCAAATTTCATGTCATGCATAATATTTTATAGACTTAAATGATATGTTTAATAATAATAATAATAATAATAATAATAATAATAATAATAATAATAATAATTGGAATATTATTATACTAGTCATATTGAATTGAATACTGTGGTGTGAAAAAGTGTTTGCCCCCTAGATGATTTGTTTTTTGCATGTTTTCACACTTTTAATGTGTCAGGTTATCACACTAATTTAACTATTTGTTAAAGACAATACAAGTAAACAGATTGTGAGTATTTTAAATTAAGAAATTAAGATGTTATTAAGGGATGTTTGATGATCTGAAACATTTAAGTGTGACAAACATACAAAAATAATAAGAAATCAGGGGGCGAATACTTTTTCCACACAACTGTAACTACATATTCCATGTGCAACATGAAAATAGAAGTTTTACTTGGGAATATTATGCACTTGGAAAATAGATTATAGTTAAAGTAATGCACAATGTTTTATATATACACTGTAAAACCTAAGAGTCCACTTTAGTGTAGTTGCATCGATGTGTGTTGTGAGTGTAGTTAACTCAAAATTGACTAAAAAGTTACATCTACTCATTTGAAAAGAGTTTTGACCTCAGTGTTGAAGGTCATGAGCTAATAGAATACCTCATTACTTTAACTTAAATGGAGTAAGTTCACAGTACTCATATATCTTAGTGTAACTCAAATAGTTTGTAGCAATCGGTTTCCTCAAATGGTTTGAGTTGCCTCAACTCTTTGGGGTTTACAGAGCTGTCTGGCCAAATTTCACATTATGCTTATCAATGCTGTGCAAGTTCCCAACATGCTTGAACAGAAATGTGCTAACCAGTATTTTAAATGATAATTGCTTTACATTTAGTGGCTTAATTTATGCAGCAGTCTGTTATTTAGCTGTCGCATGGTTCAGAGTTCATCTTTGTACTGAATTAGCATTTGCTGATGGTCACTTAGTTTGTTTGAGATCTCTGGCTTGAGCTGTGCATCTCATTTAAACTGATTTAATATTTGCTTTAATATGTATTAATGTATTTATCATTTGAGTTGGAGATCAAAAGTAAAGACTGAGGTTTGAATCTGCTTGTTTGCTAAAAGTTAAACCACATTTAGTTGGCTTAAATGCACAGGTCAGCCAAAAACATTTAGCGTTTCCATACTTTTATGTGTGTTTTTCTTCTTCTGTTGAAGCCATTGACTTCCATTGTAGGAGCAACAAATACTATGGAAGTCAATGGTTACAGGTTTCCAACATTCTTCAAAATATCTCTGTGTTCAACAGAAGAAAGAAACTCAAACTGGACCAAATGAAGGGTGACCAAAAGATGACCGAAAAAAAAAAAACACAAGCTGAAAAATGAACGTGTCAGTAACCATGGCAAGATTTTTTGGAAAGAATTCAGTTTATTTATATGTGTATCTCTTTTAGATATTTTTTCTTTGTCATACAAAGATGTTTTATTTGCTTTTTATCATGTAGATAAAGCTAAAAATAAATATTTTCTAATAAATCTATTTATTTTACCAGCTAAATTTTTAGACACAAATGCAAGCTTTTGTCTGTTAAGCTCAATTTCCCTATTTTTTTAATAAAGATTTGAAATATTATTTGAATACAATCGCTACCTCTAGCAATGTTAAAGCTATAAAATCAATTACACCTTGTGAATCTTACAGTATTGTCTCGTTTCTATAATACTCAGCGCACTGTATTGTATGTGACCCTTATGTAATTCATATTACCCCTGGCATAATCTTTTGTTTCTCTTTTTATTTTGTTCCGGTGTCTACCTTTGATTTTTATAGGATCTGTACCTTTTCTGTTGGTTTCTGTATTCTTGTTGAACGTTCCAATAAATAATAATAATAAATGAATGTGTCAATCTAACATCAATGCAATGGCTCCCTCTGGTGGACAGTAGTCGTTATACACTCACCGGCCACTTCATTAGTCACATCAGAAGTGTCTTAATTTCCCTCCCTTCACTTCACATCTTAAGATATTAGCAATAGATACTAAGATCTATTAAGATCATCTTAAGATACTAGCAATATTACACCTTTTAAAACCAGATAGATTAATATGATTACACTGATTGATTCAGGGCAGTAAATGTAGTCAATTGTTAGATTGTCTTTGAATCATGAGAATGTCTTGACACGTAATTTCCTTTATAACCTTTTGTTTTAATTATTTAATTATTTAACACATGTTTGTTTGGATTTTTCAGCGTTGAGTATCATTTTTAGATTTACATTAAAGAGGGCAAATCACAAGAAATCAAGGGCGGCACGGTGGCTCACATGGTTAGCACTGTGGCCTCACAGCAAGAAGGTTGCTGGTTTGAGTCCCGGCTGGGTCAGTTGCCTTTCTGCATGGAGTTTGCATGTTCTTCCTGTGGGTTTCCTCCGGGTGCTCCGGTTTCCCCCACAGTCCAAACACCAAACACATGCGCTATAGGGGAATTGATCAACTAAGTTGGGCATTGTGTGTGTGTGTGTGTGTGTGTGTGTGTGTGTGTGTGTGTGTGAATGAGTGTATGGGTGTTTTCCAGTACTGGATTGGAATTTAAAGGCATCCGCTGTGTAAAACGCATCCTGGAATAGTTGGCGGTTCATTCCACTGTGGTGCCCCCTGATGAATAAAGGGACCAAGCCGAAGGAAAATGAATGAATCACAATAAATCATTCATCAGATGTTTATTCAGTGATTTTTAATGTTGCAACACACACACACACACACACACGCTGTGCACTCCTACTCTGAGGTGAACAGTTCATCAGGGTTCGAGTGTAAATAAATTTGCATAAACGGTAACTTTGTGCTATTTGCTAAATTCGTCCTGGAGTAAGTTTGCATAAAGGTCTACAGTACACTATTTCACCACACACGTGCTCCTGCAGTAACACAGACCTACAGCTCAAGGCAAAATTCTTCTGAAATTTGCATTTTATTTTTTCAAATATTTTCTGAGCGCTGTTCACCAGAGGGAGGAAATATTGCACAATATTCCCTGTTGTTTTTATTCTGAAGCCTTTAAATGTCACTAGGCTGAATGCTAGTGTCTTGCAAAATAACCAGTAGAGTATTATGCGCTGTCATCATCATCAAGGCAAAGACAAAAGAAAATAATTATTGAAAATGAGTTATTAAAACAACACAGGCTCATTCTGAAACTGTCCCCCTGTATGCATTTCTGGAGATCGTGAATTATGTAGCCAGAGCTGCATATGGCTGCAATTAGTTCTTAAATCCAACACTATACTGTATATGGGGTGGTATGAAGCTGTTTCTTTTCACGCTACCAGCTGACCGCTTACCTCCATATGGACGACTCTTCCCGCTGTTTGTCCAGTGGCTTGCCATGTATGTTGATGGACTTGAGACGCAGAGCGGTGTTCACCATGATGACAGGGTTTGAGTCTGGTGAAGAACGGTTCCAGAAAGCAGGTGAGACACAAACAGAATATAACAAACTAAAATAACCAAGTAAACAACATGGTGAGAATGTGGTAAAATCTGAAAAATGTGGTAAATATCAGGCGAGGGCTTTTCTTTTTCTGGATTGCTTTTGAAAACATTTACATTTACATTTAGTCATTTAGCAGACGCTTTTATCCAAAGCGACTTACAAATGAGGACAAGGAAGCAATTTACACAACTATAAGAGCAACAATGAATAAGTACTGTAGGCAAGTTTCAGGTCTGTAAAGTCTAAGAAGGGAAGTATTAGTAGTATTAGTTTTTTTTTTTGAAAACACTGTCGGTTGGGTTTAGTGAAGGGAAGGGTGGGTCAGTCGATCTGTCAGTCAGTCAGTCAGTCGGTCGACAGCAGTCTCTAGTGGATTTATGTGAGAACAGCAGGAGTGAATGGCACTCGCGAGAGCAATTTAAGATCTGAAACAGCGTCGACAGCAGCCTCTGGTGAAAATGTAGCTCCTGGGACGTATTTGGTGCTCTCTAGAAATGTATATAGAGGTACGTTTTCAGAATGAGCCTGGGTTGTTTTATAACCAGCGCTGCTTTTCTATTCCACTTCTAGCTACATTAAAATTGTTTTCTACACGCTAAATATGGACCAACAAACTCAGTTTGCTGGGTTAAATTATCAATTAACGGAGTATATCCATTTTAAGCCTTTAAATTATTTGTTTATATTTGACCTGACTTGGGGTTACAACAACCCAGCGTTTATTTCGTATTCCACGTCTACTTTAAATTCCTTCTAAATATTAAATAAATGCTGGAGGTGAGGCAGTGGCGCAGTAGGTAGTGCTGTCGCCTCATAGCAAGAAGGTCGCTGGTTCGAACCTCGGCTCAGTTGGCGTTTCAGTGTGGAGTTTGCATGTTCTCCCTGCCTTCGCTTGGGTTTCCTCCGGGTGCTCCGGTTTCCCCCACAGTCCAAAGACAGGTGAATTGGGTAGGCTAAATTGTCCGTAGTGAATGAGTGTGTGTGTGAATGTGTGTGTGTGGATGATTCCCAGAGATGGGTTGCGGCTGGAAGGGCATCCGCTGCGTAAAAACTTGCTGGATAAGTTGGTGGTTCATTCCGCTGTGGCGACCCCGGATTAATAAAGGGACTAAGCCGACAAGAAAATGAATGAATGAAAATAAATGCTGGTTTGTTGTCACTCAACATTGGGTCAAACATGGACAAACCCACTGCTGGCTTAATTTAAATTACACTTTTTATCCCAGGGATTGGGTTTGTCCATTTCTGACCCTACATTGGTTTAAGTGGAAAAGTCAAGTTGGGTTAAGTAGAAAAGAGTAATGAAAAAAAGTGTTGATCACAGTTTCAACAACCCAGCATTTGTTCCTCATTCCACTTCTAGCTATTTTTAATTTACACACTAAAACTGTGGGTTTGTTGTAACTCAACATTGGGTGAAATAAGGAAAAACCCAGTACTGGGTAATTATTTTCAATTACCTTCATTCATTCATTCATTCATTTCTCTTCAGCTTAAGTCTCCACAATGAAATTAACCCCCGACTTATCCAGCATATGTTTTATGCAGCGAATGCCCTTCCAGCTGCAACCCAGTGATGGGAAACAGCCATACACACTCATAAACTACAGCCAGTTTAGTTGATCAGTTCCCCTATAGCGCATGTGTTTGGACTGTAACCGGAGCACCCGGAGGAAACCCACGTCAACACAGGGAGAACATGCAAACTCCACACAGAAACACCTGCTGACTCAGCCGGGACTCGAACTAGTGACCTTCTTGCTGTTAGGCCACAGTGCTAACCACTGAATCCCTGCCAACTTTATTATTATATTTTATTATATTTATTATTTTATAATTATGCCAATGGTTGAGTTTGTTCATGTTTGACCCAACATCGGGTTAATAAAACAAAACAGCATGTTTAAAGTGTAGAAAAACTTTAAAGTCAGAGAAATGTCATGGAAAATTTCCCCTTCAGAATTAAAGTATTTCCATTATAAGTCAGCTGTTAACTAGAATACACTTATACTCAGTAACTGAGAGTGAAATTGTCCTTTTCTTGTCTGTAGGTCATTGAAATGCTCGCCTTCCAGTGAACACCAAAGCAGGAGATCAGAATGAAACAGATAGCCTTCTGCGTAATCTCTCCAGGCCTTCCGAGGAAGCGCGCGCCCGCAGAACCCGTTTTTCCGGTTGTGACGTCACGCCTCAGCTGTATTTGAATCTCCGCCGCTTTTCAGCGAGCAGGAAACGGCGAGATGGCGTCGGCGTTCGCGGAGAGCCTCCAGTGCTCGGTGTGCCGAGACATCTTCAGAGACCCAGTGCTGCTGCTCTGCTCTCACAGCTTCTGCCGGGCGTGTGTGCATCAGTACTGGGAGCACAGCGGGTCCCGGATCTGCCCCGAGTGCCGGACGCTCTTCCCCATGGAACATCCGCCTTGCAACCGCGCGCTGAAGAACCTGTGCGAGATCCTGCAGCAGGAGAGGAGCAGTGGCGCATGCGCAGAAGCTCATCTGCGCTGTGAGGAGCACGGGGAGACTCTGGAGCTCTTCTGTGAGGAGGAGCAGCGGCTGATGTGCAGTGTGTGTGTGGAGGAAGAAGAAAACACACACCAACAGCACACCTGCACACCTGTGGAGGAGGCCGCACACACTATCAAGGTACACATGAGCCAGTGGTAATATCTGTCTGTCTGTCTGTCTGTCTGTCTGTCTGTCTGTCTGTCTGTCAGTAAGTAAGTAAGTAAGTAGGTAATACATTAGAAACACCCAAGCAACCATGGAGTCATCTGTCTGACTGATAAAGGTAAAGTTGGTTTTATATTAGCAGATTCAGACTTCCCCCTTAATAATATAATTTCATAAAAGTATTATTTGCAAACTCTAAATAGCGAAATCATATTAGCAGCCAATGACTATCAAAGTACAACATTGCTCACGGTCAAATAAACAGTGTTAATGTTGATTTCAAGTCATACTGGCATGCTAATTCTGATCGAATATTCAAAGTAACATGGTAAACAATATAGAGACTTCTAATTCTAAATGAATAAATGTGCGAATATAAAACCAACTTTACCTCTATGAGATGTTAAGATCTGGAACAAAATCACCTTTTAAAGTTAACAAATTAAATTCTTAGCAATGTATATATGGTTAATCAAGGAGTTTTTATATAATTACAGTAGGAAATTTACGAAACATTCATGGAACATAATCTTTATTTTTATTATTATGCTTTTTTAAATTTATTTTTATTTTACTTAATTTTTTTTTTTTTTTTTTGCATAATTTTGACACATACAATGTATTTTCGAATATTGTAAAAATATACCTGTTTTTTTGTTTGTTGTTTTTTTGTAGTTTTGGAAAAAAAAAAAAAATATTAAGAATAACAAATGACAGTAAATGGTCAAACTACTTGCTCTACAAACCAGATCGATTATGACGATCCCTACAATTAAAATAATACCATAATAAAATAACGTCAAGCAGCAAAAAAAAAAAAATGGATGGATGTGAATCAGACCGACACAATCAAGTTACAATGGTGTAACTTGAAAAATAAAGTCAACAGAAAAGGTTGAGATAATAAACCCGAAGAGTATGAATGCAAAACTTCTCTAAAATCCTAATAACTAAACGAACATAATGTTTAGGGAGAAAACTGCTTCATAAACACTGAAGAAGTGAAACGGCAAATATAGGCTTTTTGTGGTAGTTCTGATCTTTGATTTGTGCTAATTTTCTCCAATGTTATTTTCAGGAGAAGCTCAAAACAAGACTGGAGCCACTGCGGGAGCAGCTCAAACTCTTACAATCGCAGAAATCGATCGGGCGTCAAAGAGTGAAACGCATGCAGGTACAAACAAGCACTGAAAAACAATAAAAATCAACCTGACAGGCGACTTTCCCAACACTCCGCAATGTTTCTTAGAGGTTGTGCAAATGTTAGCAGGTAACATTATTAAATGGGTAACACTTTAAAAGAATGGTCCACTAGTTAATGTATTTACTAACACTAACAAACTAGTGGTGGCGCTGTAAGTAGCACTGTTGCCTCACATCAAGAAGATCAGCTGGGACAGTTGGTGTTTCTGTGTGGAGTTTGCATGTTCTCCCTATCTTGGCATGGGTTTGCTCCGGTTTCCCCACAGTCCAAACGCATGCGCTATAGAGGAACTGATGAACTGAACTGGCCGTAGTGTATGAGTGTGAATAAGAGTGTATGGGTGTTTCCCAGTGATGGGTTGCAGCTGGAAGGGCATCCACTGTGTAAAACATATGCTGGATAAGTTGGTGGTTCATTCCGCTGTGGCAAACCCTGATGAATAAAGATACTAAGCCAAAAAGAAAATGAATGAATGAATGTTTGTTCATCTTAAGTCACTGTGCATTAACTAATGTTGAGATGTTTGGATCTTAATACTGCATTAACAATGTTGAACTATGATTAATAAATACTTTACAAGATTATTCATACTTAGTTAATGTTGGTAAATACATTAAATAATGGATATTTTTGTTAAATACAAAAAATACTAATTAAATTAGTTAAATACAAAAATTAATTATGTTTTTGAAACGTTCTTGCAACGTTCATAGAAAAACATTACTATAATGTGGATTCAGTATTTCAATAACATTAATATAACATGAGACTGAAACATTTTTAAAACATTATTATAACAAAAAACATTAATAAATAACCTAAAAGAACATTTTTAAAATAATATGAATTCCTGCATGTGAAATTATTATTATTATTTGTATTATTTTTTAAATAGTTTTAATAACTAATTTCTTTTGTGCTTTCTGTGCTGCAGTATCTCGCGGAGCAGGCCGAGGCGGATCT
The DNA here is from genome assembly GCF_052040795.2 of Danio rerio. Classification (NCBI taxonomy): domain Eukaryota; kingdom Metazoa; phylum Chordata; class Actinopteri; order Cypriniformes; family Danionidae; genus Danio; species Danio rerio. Next base: position 1,003,332 of record NC_141034.1, on the reverse strand, counting down.
TCGGACGGAGATGGAGGATCTTCATCAGTTCCTGCGGGATGAAGAGCAGCTCCGAGTGACGGCGCTGAGAGAGGAAGAGGAGGAGAAGAGGATGAAGATTGAGGAGAAGATCAGCAGCATCAGCAGGCAGATCTCAGCACTCGCTCTGACCATACACAACACTGAGCAGCAGATCCAGACCAGCAGCGCCGAGTTACTGATGGTGAGAGACTCTACACACACATACACACACATGCACATGCGCACACACACTCACAGGACTGTAATAATGAAAAAACACTTGAAATTATGATGGATGGATTTATGGATTGACAGATTGATAAATGGATGGATGGATGGATGGATGGATGAATGGATGGATGGATTTATGGGTTTGATGGACAGACAGATTAATAAATGGATGGATGGATGGATGGATGGATGAATGGATGGATGGATTTATGGGATTGATGGACAGACAGATTAATAAATGGATGGATGGATGGATGGATGGATGGATGGGTAGATAGATGGATAAATAACTGGATGGATGGATGGATGGATAGATGAACAGACAAGATGGATGGATAGATGATTTGATAGATGGATGGATGATGGATGGATAGATGGACAGACAGATGAATAAATGGCTGGATGGATGGATGGAGGGGGTAGATGAATAGATGTCTGGGTATATAGACGGATGGATAAATGGGTAGATAGATGGGATGATAGATGGATGGAAGGGTGGATAGATGGATGGATAAATAGATGGAATGATAGATAGATGGATGGATGAGTAAATCAATATAGACTTATTGTGTATATTGAGATTAGTTTGTAATCATCATCTCTCTCTCTCTCTCTCTCTCTCTCTCTCTCTCTCTCTCTCTCTCTCTCTCTCTCTCTCTCTCTCTCCATGTGGTCGTGTGTGCAGAGCTATAAAGATGACCCTGACAGGTGAGTTTCTGAGCTCTGAATCCTCTCATCATCTGCATCTCCTGCAGTTCTGACTCTCAGATGATCTTCAGTTTTCAGAGCTTCAGTTTGAGTTCAGACTCAGAGGATCCTCCAGAGGAGCTGCTGGACGTCTGCAGACACCTGGGAAACCTCAAGTTCAGCGTCTGGCAGAAGATGCGGACCGCCGCTCAATACAGTGAGTCCTGGATATTTTACGAGCCCTGTTTTTGTTTTCTTTCCCATGTTTTTTTTTTCAATGAATTTCTAACGATTACTTTTATTTGATTTTTATTTTATTATTTTTATATGGGAGGTTAGAGGTTGCTGGAGTGTTTACTGGAGTAGTGTTACATTCAATCAATAACATATTCATGCAGCACGTTTAATAAAGAAATTGAAAATATGAACATTTTCAGGATCTCTCTACATCTCTAATGAGACACTTCTCAATGTAATGTTTGTTCCTCCGCAGCTCCAGTGGTGCTGGACCCCAACTCTGCTCACCCATGCGTGCGTGTGTGTGCGGGTCTGCGCTCGCTCCGCTTCAGCCGCCGCTGTCCTCCAGCTCTGTGTATTGCAGGTGGGCGTGAGGGTTACTCCAGTGTTTTGGGCTCTGTGGCTCTGGGCTCCGGGTCGCACCGCTGGGACGTGCATGTGGGCGACAGCAGCGTCTGGGCTTTAGGAGTGATCTCTGAATCCGCCCTGCAGACCCAAGACCAGCTGCCCGAATCTGGACTGTGGATCCTGGGCTTCCAGAGCGGGGAGTACGGCCAGGGCTGCTGCGGAGAGAGTCTGTCCCGGCTGGGGGTCCGGCGGAGGGTCAGCAGGGTCACGGTGCTGCTGGACTGGGACGCCGGAAAGCTGACCTTCCTGGACTCACTCACAGGTTGCTATATAAGTTGTTGTAGTTTAACATTTTTAATTTGTTTTTATTTTAATTCTATTTTTTTTTTAATGTTATAAACTTCATATTATTTTAGTTGTTGATTATTTAATTGGTTTGCAATTGCAATTTAGGCTATTTTCAGGACGTTTTTCAGTGAATGCTGTTAGTTTCGTTTCATTTCAGTTTTTTATTTGTGATTTTTTTTTTTATTAAGTTAACAAATTATGATTGTTTTTGTCAATAAATTCTGTCTTGTTTTAGTTTTAATTGTCTAAAATAATCTTGCTCGCAGGTGACCACATACACACCTTCACACACCGCTTCACCGACAGACTGTTTCCATATTTCTGCAACTCCTGTCCATCTGAAGAGCTGAGGATCTTACCGGTGGAGGATCTGTACACACACACACCGCTAGTGGAGGAACTGAACACACACACACCACTAGTGGAGGAACTGAACACACACACACCACTAGTGGAGGAACTGAACACACACACTCTGCCAGTGGAGGATCTGAACACACACACACCACCTGTGGAGGATCTGATCACACACACACTGCCAGCAGAAAAAACAGAGCCTGTCAGAAAAAGGCAGAAGAAATGGATGTACATTATCAGGATTATCACACGGCTACTGGCCGCAAAACTATATTAGTAGACACAGAACACTGACCTGAGCTGGGGCCATTTACTGGCTGTTCACTAAAAGTAAAGCTTGCAGAGAGAAAATGCTTTATAAATAGTTGGATGCAGCCTAAATGTGTTATGTTCAGGATAAATGAGGTTGTTATCTCAGAATAAAGCCTGGCAGGTTAATCGCCAGCCTGATGTGAAGTGCAGCACTGTTATAGAGGACTGAAGGGTTTATTCTAAGACAACAACCGTCTGGATGTTCTTTATCATGCTTACTACATGAATACTGGCCACAAAACATAAACATTGGAAACAAAACATTGTTCAGAGGTGTATTATTTATTAATTCTTTAATTTAACTTAATCTCACAGAAATGAAAACAGCTGATGGAGTATACACTAACCTGCACATTATTCAGACACTAGATGAAGTGAAACAGACGAAAACAGCTGATGGAGTATACACTAACCTGCACATTATTCAGCTGATGGAGTATACACTAACCTGCGCATTATTCAGACACTAGATGGCACCAAACAGTCAAAAACAACTGATGGAGCATACACTAACCTGCGCATTATTCAGACACAAGATGGAACCAAACATTCAAAAACACAAAGCTGAAAATAAACTAAAACAGCTGATGGAGTATACACTAACCTGCGCATTATTCAGACACTAGATGGCGCCAAATAACCAAAATACAAAGCTAACAAGAATCGAAAACAGCTGATGGAGTATACACTAACCTGCAGATACATATAATGTGGATGTAACAATATGGATGTGAACGTATTCACTGATGATGACTCTCAGTTCTCGGATGATTCTGTTGTATTCAGCGGTTGTTATCTAGGAATAACTGACCTTATAACATCACAACTGAGCAATCAGAAGAGAGTATTCCAGACAGCCTAAACTAACACACTTATTTATGTAATCATAACAATAATAATATCTTCTGCCACTTTTTCAATTGCAGCCCATAGAACCAACTTATTTTTCTACTTTGCAATTATGAATGAGTTTTTTAGTAAACAAACACTTCACTAGGAAACAATGTGAACTTTAGTGATCAATTTTACTTTTAGCTCAGTAGCGTAAAATGTAAATGGCATAAAATGTAATGTTTTCCATGATCTTTTATTACATTTTGTATTTTTTTTTTTATGTTCTAATTATATTTTTTTATTAATTGTCAAAGTATTTTCGGCTGCTGTGACAAACTGTCCTGCTGTGAATTGTGCAAATGATGTATGACTGTGATTATGATGTCCGTGGAGCCTTATACACACACTGTATATCACTTTTATTATGTATATACTGATAAATAAATTATGACACAAAAACCTCATTTATAATATTTTTACTATGCAGATTAAAAATGCAAACTTTTCTTTAAATGTATATTTAATTTTTATTGTGCAGTTTGGATTTTCTGATGCATTTATAGATTATAAATGTGTTTATTCAGTCATCAACCCTTGAAGCTCAAATGCGTGATACAGCTGTGGAAATAAAAATATATATTTATGTTTGGCTAATTCATAATTTTCGTTTGACACTACTGATGACATTTCTTCAACATTTATAAAGGCTTTTGTTGGTCATTTTATAATTGCAATTTGGTAAAAATATTTATAATTGCAATGTTTATAGAAATATAAATTTTAAGCAACACAATACCAATATTTTAACTTTAGAAGAGTTCATTTGAACCATTTGTTGTTTTGACGAATCATCATTTTGTGCAAATAAATGATAAATATTGTAAATGTCAATATTATTTTATTTAAATTAAATGTTATCAGACATTATAGACTAAAACAAATTTTATATATATATATATATATATATATATATATATATATATATATATATATATATATATATATACATATACATATACATAAGTATTATTATTGAATTTGCTGAAATTATTATGATTTTATTTAATTATTTAGTCAATTTACTGGTTGAATATCAAAGTGGTAACTTCAGAATAAAGGTTTAAAGATTTTTGGTTTGGTCAGACCTGAACCATTTAGTATTCTTTCAATGCTGTAAACATTCCTTAGATTTAATATTGTCACATTCAAGCAATATTGCTAAAAACAACATGAAATTCTGCAGAAAAGTGAGGCTATTTCAGATCTTTATCTCGTCAGCTATTCACTGCATGCAGGCGGCTGAAAAACCTGCTCTTGTTTAGAAAGAGTTTTAAAGAAACTGATTTATCTAAATTCCTCATCGCACAGACAGAGGAGTCTTCAGAAAGCTGATCCTAAATGTTGAAGGAAGATTAGAGGAAACGGCCTGACGAAAACAACTCAGAGAAACGGAGCACAGCTGAAAGAAAACTACAGGTGTTTCATCCAGCATGGAAAGAGAATAGCTTTAACTTCAGTAATCTTTCACTTTTCAACTCTATTAAAACAGAAGCCAACACAGTCCAAGATTGTGGCCAATTTATCTACAAATACAGCAGAGGAATTTATTTGCCGACACGGCAGTAAAGGATTTTATTTTTTGCAATTTTTATAATTTAAGAAAAAATGTATACAATTTTAAGCATCTGCTATACAGCATTATATCAGGCAGAATAAAGACAGTCTGAACTGATTACACAAATTATAAACGTTATGTTAGCCCACATGAAAAAAACAAATACTATAATAAATACTACAGGGATTTTTAAAACCATATTATAGTAAAGTGTATTATACTGTATATAATAAAGGATAGTACTGTATATTTGCTGAAAACTACAGTATTGGGTCATTTGTTTATATTACTATAGTTGATGTGTTACCATAGCAACTGTAGAATCACCGCAACAGATCAATTACTGTAGTTGTTGTTACCATAGCAACTGTAGAATCTCCACGGCAGATCAGTTCCTTTAATTGTTGCGTTACCATGGTCACTGTAGAATCACCACTGCAAATCAATTACTATAGTTAATGCGTTACCATAGCAACTGTAGAATCACCATAACAGATCAACCACTATAGTTGTTGCGCTACCATAGCAACTGTATACTCCCCAAGGCAAATCGATTACTATAGTTGATGTGTTACGATAGCAACTGTACAATCACCACAGCAGATCAATTACTACAGATGATGTGTTAAATGTGTAAAAACACATTTACTATGAAATGCTGTAGTAATTTTTATAGTAAGTTTCGGAAGTCGTAGAACATAGCATTAATACTTTAAATTCATGATTACTTAAGGATACGTGCCTACACATTCTGTATATTAAGCCTTTTTCTTTTTGTAAAATTCAGACCAATTTCCCAACGTTAAAACGTAGAATACTTGTAAATTAAAAATAAAGTGCATTTCGAGGACATGTATAACACAACACGTAATTCTGCATTTTTATCCACCAGAAATGATTTCTAAACTATGGTATAAAGTTGGACAAAATGATTAGCCCTTGTGTGAAATTGAAAATCAATTGTTTTTTAAATAACACAGAGAAAGATGATTTCTTTTATCTTCGCCATGACGACAGCACATAATATTTTACTAGTCATTTTGAAAGATATTCAGATTAAAGTGACATTTTAAAGGATTTACTAATTAGGCTAATTATAGGCAAGTCATAGCAAAACAGTGGATTCTGTAAACAATCGGACAAAAAAAAAAAAACCCCTTAAGGGGTTAATAATATTAAGCACAGCATTTTTACAATTTCTTATTCCAGCTAAACTAAAATACATTATTCTCCAGAAGAAAAATAAAATAGCAAATACTGTACAAAATTCATAAATCTTGCTCAGCCAAACAGCATTTGGGAAATATTAAAAAAAAAAGTATATAAACTTCACAGGAGGATGAAAGATTTTTTGGAGATCAGTAGCATTGACTATGAGCTTTAAAGAAGAAAAATAACACAATAATGTTGATCAAGTTAATCTGAATTCCTCCTCTATCATTAATGATCTGGAGCTTTTTCATGAGTTTGCCTGTGCGTGTGCAGATCTGCAACCCGTGCCAACTATTCTAGACAAGACATACTTTCAGCCGTAATCAAAGTTTACCACGGTTTGGAAAAGTCAAGGTATTAAAACCGCAAAAATATTTTGTTATACCATTTCTATGGTATATGTACATTTTTTAAAGTGTTTTTTGTTTATGTGTTTTAAGGAAATCTGTAATTTTAAAGCAAATGAAAGTAGAACTGCAATTACATTTCATTTTAATTAAGTAGCCTGAGATGTTTGCTGCTCCAAAATATTAGAAACATTTTGTAAAATGTAATATATTGTGTTAAATCAGGAAAAAGTTGTTGTTTTTTCTTAAATAGAAACTATTTTACAGCAGTAAACACAATACCGTGATACTGAGAAACTGTGATATTTTTATTCTAGGTTATCATACTGTCAGAGACTTATACTGGCCCATGCTTACCTTAGATGCTGACTAAACATTGAATTTTGGTCACCTGATGTCAAGACTTAAATCTAAACTAATATTAATGACATTGTGTGCCTGCTGTGCAATAAATCAATGCACGAGAATGTTATGAATGTCCATCACTGCTGTTCTGCAGAAACACCGCTGATATTTTACATGCAGCGCACTGCAATTACCAACAGCAGCGGTGACAGTAATTAGAGACAGCAGCTCCTGTGATGTGTGTGTTCAGAAGAAAACTGATCTGACTCCAAGTGTTGTCCACATGCCAAACAAAACATTCCTCTGCACGACTGCTGACATGTAAAACACAGATGCCAGGGTGATGCACACATGTACAACTTAATTACTGTGTGCTGTCATGCGAGACACAGCAGAAAACAGCGCCGAGTCTTTCAGCTTTATGCAAAACACAGCCTGAAACAAGCAGAGCAGGATTTTCAGATTATACCAAAGAAAAGCATCATTCAACAAGAAAAGACAACAACCAAAAGACATTGTTAACATTCCCGGATCATCTCTAGAGTTTATTTTAAGCCATTTAAATGATTTAAATCACCGACAAAATGATTAGTTTAGATTAGTTTACTCTATTTACTTTTTATCTAATAAAAATATGAATTAAATATGATTTTTATTAAATAATAAACCTATAAGACTCTTGATTTAACAAGATAATAATATTTTCTGTCTGATCACATGAACATAAAATCACCTCAGGCAGATTAAAAGACATTAATAATGTTCTGTAATAAAGTGAAAACGTTTCAGATGTAATTTGACTTTAGCATTGGTTAGTGGATGTAGAATTGGATGTTTTTTCAGTGTTCAGAGAAAAATCAGAAATAGTTTTCGCAAAACGGATAAATAAAGTAATGTATGGATTAAAAATATTCCAAAAATACATTTATAATTGCACATAAAATCAAATATAAATACATTTTGTATAGCTTAACATTGCAAAAATTAACATTCAGCTGCGCGCGCGCACGCGTGTGTGGGTGTGTGTGTGTGTGTGTTTCAGATTGTTTTATTTTGATAATTTCCAGAGAACTGTACATCACTAGGTGGCGCACGCGCACTTCACCCTTGAAATGTACAGCTCAGGCTCCCTCTAGTGATTTTTTGTTAAAGTCTGACTTTAGATTTGTAAAGGTCAACATAATTAGCTTGGTCTATGAAACAAAATTTTGGAAATATTTAAAAATAATAAATAAATAAATCACAGGATTCATTCCTTCAAATGTACTGTATTATAAAATTTGAAAACTGCTTTTATTCCTACAAAACTAAAACAACTAATAAGTAAAAAAAAAATCCATGCTTGGTTTAACATAATTAAGGAAATATTAAAAATAACGTGTGTGTGTGTGTGTGTGTGTGTGTGTGTGTGTGTGTGTGTGTGTGTGTGTGTGTGTGTGTGTGTGTGTGTGTGTGTGTGTGTGTGGCCCTCATCTATGCAGGCTGAAAATATTGACTTTAACATTATTATTTTTTAAATTCAGAAACTGCTTTTATTCCTGCCTAACTAAAATAATTAATAAGTAAAAACATTATAATAAATATTCAAAATATATCTCTGCTCTGTTAAACAAAGTTTTGGGAAATATTTAAAGTAAAGGGTTGGTGGAGGGAGATTAGGGTTAGGCAATAAAGGGGGTGAATAATTTTGCCTTTAACAGTATCTCTGTGGCCTAATAGTAATGACTTAAAAAAATTAAAACTGCTTTTATTCCTGCCAAATTAAAATAAGCAATAAGCAAATAATATTATAGGGAAAAAAATCTTTGCTCTGTTAAACATAATTCGGGAAATATTTGAAAAACAACAGAGCTTTGTATGATAATATTGACATTAAAACTGTTTATAAAAATTCAAAAACTGCTTTTAATCCAGCCAAACTAGCATAAGTAATGAGTAAAAATATTATAGGAAATATTTAAAAATATTCCTTGCTCTTTTAAACATAATTTGGCAAATATTTTGAAAAAAATGCACAGGATGGCAAAACATTTTGCCTTTAACTGTACTGTATGTCTCTGCAGGCTGATAATATTAACTATCAAACGTTTTTTTTTTATTTTGCTTTCATTGCAGTCAAACTAAAATAATTAATAAGTGAAAATATTATTGGAAATATTTAAAAATATGTCCATGCTTAGACATAATCTGGGAAATATTTCTTAAAACATTCTCAGGTATGGCGAGTAATTTTGCCTTGCACTGTATATCTCTGCGAACTGATAATATTGACTATAAAATTGTTTTTAAAAATTCAGAAACTGCTTTTATTTCTGCCACACTAACATAAGTAATTAGTGAAAATATTATAGGAAATATTAAAAATTATTTTCTTGCTCTGATCAACATAATTCAGGAAATATTTGAAAAATAATACAACTTTGTGTGATAATATTGACAATAAAACTGTTCATAAAAAATTAAAAGCTGCTTTTAATCCAGCCAAACTAGCATAAATAAAAAGTGAAAATGATATAGAAAATATGATAAAATATTTCCTTGCTCTGTTAAACATAATTTGGCAAATCATTTAAAAGATTTACAGAAGGGCGAAACTTTGCCTTTAACTGTACTGTATGTCTCTGCATGCAGATAATTTGGACTATAAAATATTTTTTTAAAATATTAGAACTGTTTTCATTCTAGTCAAAATAAAATAATTAATAAGTGAAAATATTATAGGAAATATTTAAAAATATGTCCATGCTTAGACATAATCTGGGAAATATTTCTTAAAACATTCTTAGCCTTGTATGTCTCTGCGAACTGATAATATTGACTATAAAATTGTTTTTAAAAATTCAGAAACTGCTCTTATTTCTGCCATTTTAACATAAATAATTAGTGAAAATATTATAGGAAATATTAAAAACTATTTTCTTGCTCTGTTAAACATAATTCAGGAAATATTTAAAAAAAAAAAGCAATACAACTTTGTGTGATAATATTGACATAAAAATTGTTTATAAAAATTCAGAAATTGCATTTATTTCTGCCAAACTAACATAAGTAATAAGTGAAAATATTATAGGAAATAATAAAATAATTCCTTGCTCTGTTAAACATAATTTGAGAAATATTAAAAAAATAATGCAACTTTCACAGGAAAATTGTGAGTGTGTGTGTGTGTTTCAGTGGCGCAGCCTGTGTGTGACCCTCATCATGGGGAATCTCTGCGGGACAGTGACCCTCTGTGGGACACTGAGGGTCTTTCTCCTCTTCCTCCTCCTCTTCCTCAGCACAGACAGAATGATGAGCACACAGATCATACACACACTCACGAACACACACACACTGAAGAACAGCAGGGGTTTGTTCTCCGTGATGTGTGCGCAGATTTCACAGCTCGTCCCGTCCTCATCTGCGCTCTGACAGGGGTCGCCGGATGAAATGAATCCGCGGTGGGAGATGATGTCCCGGTACAAACTCGCTGATGCTTTGGGCCGAGAATGATGAGCGGCGGAGCTGAAGAGCCCAAACTGAAGATCATGATGATCCTGAAGCTTCCAGATGTAAAAGCCTCTGAGATTAACGCCGTCCAGCTCACGAGCTGCTCACAGAAACACAGAGCCAGAGGGACTTCAGTGCATGTGCATTCATTCACTTTCCTTCAGCTTAGTCCCTGATTTATCTCGGGTCGCCACAGCGGAATGAACCGCCAACTATTCCAGCATATGTTTTACACAGCAGATGCCCTTCCAGCTGCAACCCAGTACTGGGAAACACCCATGCACACTTATTCACATACACACTCATGCACTACGGCCAGTGTAGTTGATCAGTTCCCCTATAGCGCATGTGTTTGGACTGTGGGGGAAACCGGAGCACCCTGAGGAAACCCACACCAACACGGGGAGAACATGCAAACTCCACACAGAAATGCCAACTGATCCAGCTGTGACTCGAACCAGCGACCTTCT
>NC_141034.1:905000-987500 GCF_052040795.2 Danio rerio | reverse complement strand
ACATACACAAACACACAAACAAATACACGCAGTAACACAAAGACACAGGTCAAAATGAACTGGTATTGCTATACTTGTGGGGACATTTGGCCCTTAAAATGTAAGGGATACAAACCACACAAACAATCACACACACACGCACAGACAAACACATACACAAACACACAAACAAATACACACAGTAACACAAAGACACAGGTCAAAATGAACTGGTATTACTATACTTGTGGGGACTTTTGCCATCCCAATGTAAGCAATGCAAGCCACACACACGCATACAGACACACACACACACACACACACACACACACTCTTGTCAAAAACGTACTGGTATTGATAAACTTGTGGGGACATTTGGTCCTCACAATGCCACACACACACACACCTTGCATGACCTGTAGGATGAATCTCTTGTTGAGGTAGATGGCGAGTGTGTCCTCGACCCCGACAGAAGCATCAGAGAACCACCCGCTCTCGGCCACCAGCACCAATGGGTCCCCATACGCCTGCTGCACCCACACCAGCACACTCCTGAGCTCTAGCGCCACCGTCTGGCCGAATCGTGCCAGTCCCCGGCTCACACGCAGCGTCTCTGGCCCGAACGCCACCGAGAAGAAATCTGCGCTCCCCCTCACCCAGAGCCGCTCTGCCGCACTGAACTCTGGGATCACACCTCGGTTTGCAGACTTCAGAGATTCTGGATAATCTCCACTGCCATATATGGGCTCTGCGAACCAGCCAATCACGGCCTCCATGGACTTCTGGCAGAGCTCCAGGTTGGTGGGCGTGGCCTGGCCGTGAAGAGGCTCCACCCAGTGAGAGCCCAGACTGATGGACACTTTACCATTCTGACGAGCTCTGAAGAGTTTATCATAGACGTGATACGCCTTAGCATGAGCCTGAGGAGACAGAGAGCGAGAAAAAGTCATATATGTGTATGAGAGACTAGTGAGAGACTAGTTATGTCCTGGGCAGGACTAGTGAGAGACTAGTTATGGCCTGTACACGACTAGTGAAAGACTAGTTATGTCTTGTGTGTGGGAGACTAGTAACGATCTGTGAGAAACTAGCTATGTCCTGTGAATAACTAGTGAGAGACTAGTTATGTCATGTAAGAGACTAGTTAGAGACTAGTTATGTCATTTGAAAGTCTAGTGAAAGACCTATTTTTGTCCTGTTGGAGACAGTGAAAACTGTGAAAAGACTAGTTAGAGACTAGCTATGTTCTGTTCGAAACTAGAGAGGCTAGTTATGTCTTGTGAGTAACTAGTTATGTCCTGTAGGAAAATAGTAAGACTAGTTATGTCCTGTAGAAAACTAGTTAGAAACTAGTTAGTCCTTTTGAAAGTCTAGTCAACGACGATTATATCCTGTCAGAGACTAGTAATGCACTGTGAAAGAGTAGTTAGAGACTAGTTATGTTCTGTTTGAAACTAGAGAGGCTAGTTATGTCATGTGAGTAACTAGTTATGTCCTGTGGGAGACTAGTTATGTATTGTAGGATACTAGTTGTGTCCTGTAGGGGACAGATTATGTCCTGTAAGATAATAGTTACATACTGTAGGAAACTAGTTATGTCCTGTAAGACTAGTGATGTCATGTAGGAGACTAGTAATGCACTATAAAACTATTTAGAGACTAGTTATTTCATGTGAAAGACTAGTGAGAGACTAGTTATGTCCTGTTAGACACAAGTCAGAGACTAGTTATGTAATGTAAGAGACTAGTTATGTCTGTAAAAGACTGGTTATGTGCTGTAGCAGACTAATTATGTCCTGTATGAGACTAGTTATGTCCTGTTAAAGACTAGATAGACAATTTATTTTCAATAGAAGGCTAGTTATGTCCTATTAGAAACTAAAGAGACTAGTTATGTGCCATGAGAGACTAGTTATCTCCAGTAAGAGCCTCGTTATGTCCAGTATGAGACTAGTTATGTCCAATGACAGACTATTTGTGTCCTAAAGCAGTCTAGTTATGTCATTTGAGAGACTATTTATGTCCAGTAGGATACTAGTTATGTTCAGTAGAAGTGTTAGGTGGATATTTCCTCTTTGTCGGAGCATTCTCTGTAAACCCTAGAGATGGTTGTGCATGAAGATCCCAGTAGATCAGCAGTTTCTGAAATACTTAGAGAGGCCTATCTGGCAGCAACAACCATGCCACGTTCAAAGTCTCTTAAATCCTCTTTCTTCTCCATTCTGATGCTCACTCTGAACTGCAGAAGATCCTCTTGACCATGTCTACATGCCTAAATGCAGTGAGCTGCTGCCATGTGTTTGGCGGATTAGACATTTGCATTAACATGCAGTTGGACAGGTCTATCTAAGAAAATAGCCAGTGAGTTTGTATATATATATATAAACTCTTAAATATATTAAATATATATTTAATAGATAAATGTTCTTTATCTGTTAAAAACCACTTGTATCTAAGACATTTTTAAAAAACAAATTGTAAGTTAAATTCACCATTGAGACATAAAAATTGAACATATTTAAAAGTCTAAAGATTTTGAAAAAAAAATGTTTCATTTAAAAAGTAATTCAAATCTGCACTGTAAAGGAATCCGTGCTTTATTTACTTTTAGTTGAATCTAAGAAACGTTTATACAGTCAACTCGACTTACATCAGTCGATCATTCATTTTCCTTCAGCTTACTCCTTTATTTATCAGTGGTCGCCAAAGCGGAATGAACCGCCAACTATTCCAGCAACTATTCCAGCATATGCCCTATCAGCTGCAACCCAGTACTGGGAAACACCCATACGCACTCATTTTCACACACACACACACACACACACACACACACACACACACACACACACACGCACACAGACACACACACAAACACACACACTACGGCCAATTTAGTTGATCAGTTCCGGGGGAAACCGGAGCACCCCTGCACCAGTGCTGACCACTGAGCCACCGTGCCGCTTACGTTCAATTTTGTATAACATATATAAAAAAAAATTGTACATTAAAAAGAAATGTTGTTAAAGTAACATAAAAATTTGCATTAACATTTTACAGTGGGCTTATGAAAATGCCAAATACATATATACATATATCCAACAGAAATACTTCAACATTTGTAACCGATCTGACAGCTGCTGGAGGCTCATCAATCCCTAAACGCCCCCTAACACACCGCTCAGTGTTTTCCATTAGAGGAAGCATGAAAATCTGCATTATTCCCCATCTGAAAAATGAGCCTGACCCCTGACCCCCGACCCCAGACTCACCCTGATGAGGTTATGTGCGGCGATGAAGGGGTCACCACGCTCTCCTTTTACCCCCGGAGCGTGAGCGCCCGTCCCGTACCCCTGCACCGCCACCAAAAACGGGTTGTGCATCGTGATCCAGAATCGAACCTCATCCCCAAACGTCCGAAAGCAGAACTCGGCGTAATCCGCAAACACATCCACCATACTGGAGTTCAGCCAGCCTCCCAGACGCTCCTGCAGGACCTGCGGGAGATCCCAGTGGAATAAAGTCACCACAGGCTCCACGTTCAGCTCCTTCAGCTTCCTGATTAACCTGCGGTAGTGTTCAACTCCAGCCGGATTAGGATTCGAAGTCAGATCAGGGAAAAGACGAGGCCACGACAGAGAGAAGGAGAAGAAATCAACACCTAGAAACTGAACTGCTTTCAGATCCTCCTCCCACTGGATGTAGCTGTCGCTGGACGCTCCTGCCGGAGACTGAAGGGTGAAGTGGTCCCATATTGATGCACCCTTGCCGTCTGCATCCCAAGAGCCCTCGGTAGGGAACGAAGAGCTGCCGATGCCCCAGAGGAACCCGCGGGGGAACACACCCGTCTGCTGGTGCGTCCCGTTCAGACGCTGCAGCCACACACTGGAGGATTCACCCTGGAGAAGAGATTCTGATGGACACACTGAGATCAGGAGAAGAGCGAAGGAGACGGAGGAGAGGAAACACATGATGGAGTGATGATCGCTCTGTCTGGAGGAAGAGGAGAAGAGGAGAAGAGAAGAGGAGTGCAGACCGACTGAAACACACTGAAGATCTGAGAGAGCAGGAAGACGGAGAGCAGGTCAATGATTAACATGAACTCTGATCTGCTCATGACTTACAGCAGACACACACACACACACACACACACACACACACAAACACACACACAAACAAACACACACACAAACACACACACACACAAACACACACACACACAAACACACACACACACACACACACACATAGAGACATGAATACACACACATAAATACACAGACACACACAAACATACACACACATATAGATCCTCACATACACTCACACTCGCATACACAACCACACATACATACACAGACACACTTACACTAACACTGAAAGACACACACAGACACTTCTAAATACACACAGAGACACACACACACACACACACAGAACCATATAAATACAAAAAAGACACACACAAAACATGCTTTATTACAGATGTACACACACACAAACCTGCATACAGTAATACGCACAGAAATAGTAGTAATACACACACACACACACTTAATACTTAATACTTAATAATAAAGTAATACACACACACACACAAAACATGCACTATTAAAGATGTAAACACACACACTCACAGTAACATGCACAGAAACACACTCGCACAAACATACACACACACACACAATACTCAAACACACACAAACATACTGAAAGAAAAAAAACACAAAGTTACACGTGCATACAGTAATACACACAGAAACATACACAAACACACACACACACACACACTCTCTCACACACACGAAACATGCACAATTACAGATGTACACACACACACAAACATACTGACACACACAAACACACACTCCGCGTACAGTAACACACAGAAACACACTCGCACAAACACACACACACACACACACACACACACACACACACACACACACCCCACATACACAAACACACTGACAGACAGAAAACACACAAAGTTACACGTGCATAAAGTAATACACACAGAAACATACACAAACACACACACACTCTCTCTCACACACACGAAATATGCACAATTACAGATGTACACACACACACACACACACACACACACACACACACACACACAAACATACTGACACACACAAACACACACTCCGCGTACAGTAACACACAGAAACACACTCACACAAACACACACACACACACACACACTACTCACATACACAAACACACTGACAGACAGAAAACACACAACGTTACACGTGCATACAGTAACACGCACAGAAACATACATAAACACACACACACACACACTCTCTCTCACTCTCTTTCTCACACACACACACACACAGAAGGAATTTTGTCTTCAACTGTGCAAGTGTTGAAAGTCGATGACATCACGCATAAATTAAAAACTTTTACAATTCACTCATTTTCCTTCAGCTTAGTCCCTTTATTCATCAGGGGTCGCCACAGTGGAATGAACCGCCAACTATTCCAGCATATGTTTTACACAGCGGATGCCCTTCAAGCCGCAACGCAGTACTGGAAACACCCATACACACTCAATCACACTCACACACTACGGACAGTTTAGTTGATCAGTTCCCCTATAGCGCATGTGTTTGGACTGTGGGGGAAACCGGAGCACCCGGAGGAAACCCACACCAACACGGGGAGAACATGCAAACTCCACACAGAAACACCAACTGACCCAGCCGGGACTCAAACCAGCGACCCTTATTGCTGTGAGGCGACAGCGATACTTACTAGCCACCGCGCCGCCCCATAACAGAAATCTGTTTATTTAAATAGCCAAGTACAGCATCAGCGGGTCTCTCCATGATCATGAGCATCCGTCACTCCTGAAGAACAGCTTCAATATCCACATAAAGAGGTTAGCGAGCAGAGTCTGACGTCATGTCCTCTCAGCAGAGCAACAAACAACAATAAAGCTTGACTTCACATCAAACTGGATGAGTCCCGGCAGGTGAATCTGCGGTAAAACAGCCTGATTGTGTTTGGACACATCATCTGATGGCTTGATTAGATCAGATCTGAGGATGGAGAGCCGAAAACAGCTCCGTGATCAGTGGGAAACAACACAGCGCTGCAGAAAACACAGCAGGAGATGAGAACCACTGGAAACACTCAACAAATAATGGGGAAAACAGCATCGTCTAATTAGAGCAACGGATAAATATGAAACATACTAAACATTAATCATGGGTGACACTGTGGCTCAGTGGTTAGCACTGTGGCCACACAGCAAGAAGGTCGCTGGTTTGAGTCCCGGCTGGGTCAGTTGATGTTATTGTGTGGAGTGTTCTCTCCGTGTTGGTGTGGGTTTCCTCCGGGTGCTCCGGTTTTTGGCTGTAGTGAATGAGAGTGCATGGGTGTTTCCCAGTGATGGGTTGCAGCTGGAAGGGCATCCGCTTTGTAAAATATATGCTGGAATAGTTGGCAGTTCACTACGCTGTGGAGACTCCTGATAAATAAAGGTACTAAGCCGAAGGAAAATGAATGAATTAATAAATATAGTAGTTTGATTGAGTTTACAACCTTTATAGTGTGATTTTGGTGTGAAATGTGAACCCAGAATACATATTCAGCAGAAATAATCAAATATTTGCAATTAAATGTCGCATTTGTGGTTGTTGGAAGCTTATAAATGCCATAATGTCTCGTGAAATATGAATTATATTAATTCATTACACAATTATTCAAATATAGAAAATAAATATTAGGACAAAGGGTTAATTAGTTAATTAATTGCGTTGCAGTAATAGAATCACAGATTTTTTTTACACAAATTTTTAAAGAAAATGTGCTTAATTGCCATAAAATATGTCAAAAAAAGTTAAATTAATAGCTTGACTTCCTGTGCAATTTTGGGGGTGATTTTGGCATGAAATGTGACCAGGATATAATCAAGAGAAATATTTTAATATTTGTGATTAATGTCACATTTGTGGTTGTTGAAAGCTTAGAAATCCCTTAATGTAACTGCATAATTATTCGAATATACAAAATAAATATTAGGAAAGTGTTTAATAATTGTCTTACAGTAATTCACATGCACTGACTTTGTTTGTTCACAAAAAAATTAATTCCACAACATGAATATTTATTAAAAGCACCTATTTCTTTTTTTTTTAAATGTGCTTAATTGCCATGAAAAATATCAGATAAAAACTTCATGTCTTCAAAATTGTCCTTCAAAAATAAGCTTTTTTGAAAACACATTTTTTATTGGAGCACACACTGCACTGCAGTCTCCAAACTATATAGCATTTAACATACTCGAATAACTCAAAAAGTGCTAAAGCTCAAATCAAATATCATGGTAGTTTAGTAACACACACTCTTAGAAACGGCTTTCCGGGATGTTGGTGAATGTTTAACATCATATGCTGCATCTGAGGTAAATAAAGAGCTTCATACTACGGTTTCCCACAACAACATTATCACTCCAGAAGTACTGTATTTTCATTATTAAAGATGTCAGATCACATGCTGTGTGTGTGTGTGTGTGTGTGTGTTCTCTCTTGTACAGCAGTGTTTGTGTAACTGATGAACATTACACAGAAAACAAACCCTCTGCTGGTCAAAAGCGGTACTGCATATTCATGAAAAACCACAACAATCAGGAAATAAAGTTCTTGTCTATTTTAAACAGCCTATTTCAGCATCGTTCATTCATTCGTTTTCTTTTCGGCTTAATCTCTTTATTAATCTGAGGTCGCCACAGCGGAATGAACCGCCAACTATTCCAGCATATTTTTTTACACAGCCGATGCCCTTCCAACTACAACTCATCCCTGGAAATACACCCTTATTCACACACATACACTACGGCCAATGTAGCTTACATGGACTGAGAGCTGTGTGTCTGTTAGGTCGTCTCTGCATGTGAAGCTCCGTCCGTCCCTCTCTCTCTCTGTCAGAGTAAATAACGCAGTAAATGTCGGTAAATGTTGGAGCTTTGCAGAAGTGAAACAGCAGAAAAGCAGAAGCTCAGGAACAGCATCTAAATCTGATCAACAGTTTCACAACACAGATAATCTGACCTGCAGAGAGAGAGGACAGAGGGACGGACGGGTGAGAGAAATAACACTGTCTATTCTGTCTATATATCCATCTGTCTGTCTGTCTGTCTATCTGTTTCTAAGTCTATATATCTGTCCATCTGTCTGTCTGTATACCTGTCCATCTTCCTGTCTATATATATGTCTGTCTTTCTTTCTGTCTGTCTATATATCTGTCCGTTTATCTGTCTGTCTGTATGTCTATGTCTTCTATCCATCTATATATCTTTCTGTCTATATATCCATCTGTCTGCCTGTCTATATATCTGTCCATCTTTCTTTCTGTCTGTCTGTCTGTCTGTCTTTCTTTCTTTTTTGTCTATAAATCTGTCCGTCTCGTCTGTCTGTCTGTATATCTGTCCGTCTGTCTTGCTATCTGTCTATATATGTGTCTGTCTTTCTGTCTGTCTATATAACTGTCCGTTTGTCTGTCTATATCTTCTATCCATCTATATACCTGTCTGTCTATATATCCATCTGTCTGCCTGTCTATATATCTGTCTTTCTTTCTTTCTGTCTGTCTGTATATCTGTCCGTCTGTCTGTCTATCTGTCTATATATGTGTCTGTCTTTCTGTCTGTCTATATATCTGTCCATTTGTCTGTCTGTCTGTATGTCTATGTCTTCTTTCCATCTATATATCTGTCTGTCTATATATCCATCTGTCTGCCTGTCTATATATTTGTCCATCTTTCTTTCTGTCTGTCTGTCTGTCATTCTTTCTTTCTGTCTATAAATCTGTCCTACTCGTCTGTCTGTCTGTATATCTGTCCGTCTGTCTTGCTATCTGTCTATATATGTGTCTGTCTTTCTGTCTGTCTATATAACTGTCCGTTTGTCTGTCTATATCTTCTATCCATCTATATACCTGTCTGTCTATATATCCATCTGTCTGCCTGTCTATATATCTGTCTTTCTTTCTTTCTGTCTGTCTGTATATCTGTCCGTCTGTCTGTCTATCTGTCTATATATGTGTCTGTCTTTCTGTCTGTCTATATATCTGTCCCTTTGTCTGTCTGTCTGTATGTCTATGTCTTCTTTCCATCTATATATCTGTCTGTCTATATATCCATCTGTCTGCCTGTCTATATATCTGTCTTTCTTTCTTTCTGTCTGTCTGTATATCTGTCCGTCTGTCTGTCTATCTGTCTATATATGTGTCTGTCTTTCTGTCTGTCTATATATCTGTCCGTCTCGTCTGTCTGTCTGTATATCTGTCCGTCTGTCTTGCTATCTGTCTATATATGTGTCTGTCTTTCTGTCTGTCTATATAACTGTCCGTTTGTCTGTCTGTCTATGTCTCCTATCCATCTATATATCTGTCTGTCTACATATCCATCTGTCTGTCTGTCTGTCTTTCTATCTGTCTATATATCTGTCTGTCTAGCTTTCTATCTGTCTATCGATCCATCCAACCATCTATCTGTCTATATATCCGTCTGTCTATATATCTGTCCGTCTTATTTTCTGTCTGTCTATCTGTCTATATAGCTGTCTGTCTTTCTATCTGTCTGTCCGTCTGTCCATCCGTCCGTCGTGTCTTTCTATGCATATATCTCTGTCTATCTGTCTGTCTGTCTGTCTGTCAGTCAGTCAGTCCGTCCGTCCATCCATCCATCTATCTACCCGTCTATCTGTCTGTCTGTCTGTCTGTCTGTCTGTGTGTCTGTCTGTCAGTCAGTCCGTCCGTCAATCCATCCATCTATCTACCCGTCTATCTGTCTGTCTGTTTTTCTGTCTGTCTGTCAAAAAGGTATATATCTATTTGATAATACAATCTAAACAAGGTGAAACTAATAAGCATATATCCTAGTTTTAATATTATTTTAAAACTTTTACTGGCAAACACGCTGTAATTCCCAAAAGCCTATATTTGAATGTCTTTAAAGTAATTTTAAAATACTTAACGCAAACTAATGCTAGAGACGGTCAGAGTAAAAGTGAAAACTGTGAAGAGTGCGGTTGACTGAAAACAGGAAACGAGACTAAATATGTTTCTTTCTCTCTCAGATTACCTCAGAAAGATGAAGCCGTCTTCAGGCTGGTGGTTAGTGTCTGTTTATCTCACATGTTTCCATCCGTCTCTCATTCCCGCCATTCAGAGGATCATAGTCAATTACTCCTCTCAGAATCTGTCCTCGGTCCCAGATGACCTTAAACCATCCACCGAGGACCTGGATCTGTCGCTAAACCACATCCAGTCACTAAACTGCAGAGACTTCAACACAACACCACGTCTGCGATTCCTCAATCTGTCCTGGAATATTCTGGAAAACATCGACAGAGACACATTCACATCTACTCCAGCTCTGGAGATGTTGGATTTGTCCCACAACGGACTCCAGAACCTCTCCGAACAGCCGTATCTGCTTCACTTGGGATGTTTGGAGCTTTTAGACCTGTCATCCAATCGGTTTTCAGCCATGGCTTTAGGAAAGGAGTTCTCGATGCTAAAACGCCTGCAGTGGTTGGGATTGAGCGCCAAATCAATCAGCATCCAAGACTTTACTCATATATCCAATCTCACCTTGAGAACACTCTTCATCAATGCTGACGGGTTATTGACGTATGAGGGGAATAGTTTAGATGACGTACACGCAGAAAAGGCAGTCATCGCCCTTTCAAGTACTAACGTGGATATCGCTATCGCTAATGATGTTTTTGCACGTTTTAAAGAGGTTGAATTCACTAAGGTGGACGGCAAGATGGAGGTAGTCCAGCAGATGCGCAGTCGAGCACTCATGCGCACTGTTCGATTGGAAATCTCCAATGTAAAAACCACATGGGAATTTCTGACAAGTTCGGTAAACACGATACTATCGTCCACCATTCGTGAGCTTTCCTTAACAGATCTTACCCTGACAGAAATGAAGGATGGTGTTAATCAATCCTCAACCCACATACTGGAGTCATTCTCTACAAAAAGAGCGTCAGTAACCACGTTCATCTTTGACCAAAAAATGCTGTATGACTTCTTCATAAACACACCTGCGAGGAAAGTAAGTCTAACTGAGTCGCCTATAATCTTTATGACCTGTCCTGGGACGATCAGCAAGATCCAGGAGTTGGATTTGTCTGATTGCGCCCTTACAGAAAAAATCTTCTCGGTTAATCCCGAGACAGAATGTGGTACGCTGGTAAACCTGACAAGGCTGGTTTTGAGGGGCAACAACCTAAAGCATCTAAGTCCACTGACTTCAAGAATTAACCTGATGGACTCGCTTCAATACATCGACCTCAGTCAGAACACACTTACCTATTCGGAGAATCAAGGGAGGTGTTTCTGGCCTCCCGGAGTCCTTCATGTAGACTTGTCTAGAAATAGATTTGACGAAGTCGTCTTCAAGTGTTTGCCAGATTCTGTGCAAGTCCTAAACCTTCGGCACAACCGAGTGTCCACAGTTCCTGCAGACATCCACACTTTCGATACCTTGCAAGTCATAGACTTAACATTCAACCGCTTGCTGGATCTTCCCACCTGCCGATCATTCCCAAGCCTACAGAAGCTCCTGATGAGATCCAACTCCATCCATTCTCCTGTACCAGGATCCCTCAAGACTTGTCAACATCTCCAAGATCTCGATTTGAGCCACAACCCTTTCATTTGCACTTGTGCGTTGCGTGATTTTGCCTCTCTGATCAATGCACAGGGAATAAAAACCTTTAAATCAACTCTTAAACACTGGCCAGACGGATACAGATGCAGTTACCCTGAATCCTGGAGCAACTCCACATTGGAAGACTTCCACCTTCCTGAGATCTCCTGCAATGCATGGATTCTGGCTATCACGATTCTAATCCCGACGATCAGTTTGATTGTTGCTGTTAGCCTTCTGTGCAATCGTTTGGATATACCGTGGTACGTCAGGATGATGTGGAGGTGGACTCGCGCCAAGCATTACTCTATAACCTCGCAGCTTAAAGAGGAGGACGTGGAAAGGTTGCGCTTCCATGCCTTTGTATCGTACAGCCAGAAAAACGCAGGATGGGTCAAATCTCAATTTCTTCCCAAGCTTGAAGGCGACTGTGGGTTGCGCATGTGTCACCACGAGCGGGACTTCATCCCGGGAAAAACCATCGTGCAAAACATCCTCCGATGCATCGAGGAGAGCAGAAGGTGTGTTTTTGTGCTGTCGTCTCATTTCGTCCAGAGCGAATGGTGCCACTATGAACTCTACTTCGCCAACCATCAGAAGCTAACGCGAGGGATGGACAGCATACTTCTCATTCTTCTGGAGCCTCTGCCACTGTATCTCATTCCCTCAAAGTACTACCAGCTCAAGACCATGATGTCCAGACGCACTTACCTGGAGTGGCCACAAGAGGGAGCCAAGCAGAAACTGTTTTGGGCAAATCTAAGAGCGGCTCTACAGGCTGAGCTTCCTAATACGCCAGACAGAGAAGAAGAGTGATTAGAGGAGATTTGAGAGATGCAGACCTGGTGCAGTGCAATATGAGCTGGATCCAATGCTTTTTATTAGGCTCACCTAACCCCACCCCTCACAGTGACGTCACTCACTCCATTGAGTGCATTCTGTCTGACATTGCATCACTGAGTGATGCAATCTCAACTTGCATCATAAAGGCTGCATCCAGATACTATTGGGTGATTTGCTAATGGGTTATCTGCACAGCTAGTGTATTTCAGCTAACGATAAGCTTCCGGTAAAATTTTTAAATGACTATTTAAAATTTCATAAGGTTCCTTTTACAGCATCGATGTTGTAACGTAATTAAAATACAATCAGTTAAACAGGCTTGAGCATTCATTTACTTGTTCAAGTGTAAAACGAGATGAAAGACGCCGCCAGTAGCAGCAGGCGAGTGCAGAAACTCCATTAAAAATACCGTGGTAAAATATATGTAATTTATTTTAAAATGTAAGTTAATGCAGTGCTTCTTGCCCGGTCTGAGACCAACTATATCGTTTCGTATATCAATCAAGCAGTAAAAAAAAAAATATCACAGGTTTTTAAAGAAATCAGATCTTAAACGTGGTGATTTTGTAATGGAAAGAAGACAGTTCACTAGTAGAGCTTTGGCTGGCTGACTGAAAAGTATGTGTGCATATGCCTAATTTAGGTTGTTTACATGATATTGATGTCTCCTGTTTTTGATTGAAATCATTGTCGTGTGAACAGCCCCTTAGATTCAAATTGCCAAACAGATATTTATTTAAAGAAGTGGCTTTTTATTTTATTTGATTGCATTACCTGAGATTAATAAATGATTTTGTAGTTGTGATTACACTGGCTTTATTTAATTAAGTGATTACCAAATAGAGTCTTATTGTACAGAGATAACAAACGAAAGTCAAAATTTTCAATGTAGTAGACGACATTACTTCTATTAAATTTTTTTTGAGGATGCAATGTAATATTTTAATACGCACAAAATATTTAATGCACTAAAATAATAATAACAACATAAAAACAACGAAGAAAAATAAGCAAGAAATATTATATTTCACCTTGGAATTATAAGTTTCTCTCTGCGATCCGAATGATTTTGAGATATTGAGCTTCAAAGTTTTTGCATTCCAAAGCAAACAGTTTGTGTGTAACATTTGCTTTTAAAATTAAAATTCATAAACTTATAAAAAAAACATCCAATAATGTAAACAAGTTGTATTTAAGAAGAAAATATCAATAACTCAATTTTGACTAAAATGTCAGATAGAACCTTATAATTCTAAGGTGACGATATATATATATATATATATATATATATATATATATATATACATATACAGGGTGGGCCATTTATATGGATACACCTTAAACCTTAATAAAATGGGAATGGTTGGTGATATTAATGTCCTGTTTGTGGCACATTAGTATATGTGAGGGGGCATGTAAATAACTCATGAAAAAATGAAGTTACGTTAAAACCAAGCACACTATTCCCAAAAGGTTTATTACGGTGTATCCATATACAGTAAATGGCCCATCCTGTATGTATATGTGTATACAGTATATACAGTTGAAGTCATAATTATAAGCCCTCCTGAATTATTAGACCGCTTGTTTCTTTTTTCGCAATTTTCTGTTAAACGGAGAGAAGATTTTTTCAACACATTTCAAAACATAATGGTTTTATTAACTCATTTCTAATAACTGATTTATTTTATCTTTGTCATGATGACTGAAAATAATTTTTCAAATATTTTTCAAGACAGTTCTATACAGCTTAAAGTGACATTTAAAGGCTTAACTGGGTTAATTAGGGTAACTAGGCAGGTTAGGGTAATTAGGCAAGTTATTGTATAACAATGGTTTGTTCTGTAGACAATCGAGAAAAAATATAGCTCAAAGGTGCTAATAATTTTGTCCCTAAAACGGTGTTTAAAAAATTAAAAACTCCTTTTATTCTAGCCAAAATTAAACAAACAATACTTTTCTCTAAAGAAAAAATATTATCAGACATACTGTGAAAATTTCCTTGCTC
The DNA here is from genome assembly GCF_052040795.2 of Danio rerio. NCBI lineage: Eukaryota > Metazoa > Chordata > Actinopteri > Cypriniformes > Danionidae > Danio > Danio rerio. Next base: position 972,990 of record NC_141034.1, on the reverse strand, counting down.
TGTTCAACATCATTTGGAAATTATTTAAAAAAGAAGAAAAAAAAATTGAAGAGGGCTAATAATTCTGACTTCAACTGTATATATATATATATAGTCAGTGTATTTTTATGTATTTAAATAAAACTGATTTATTAAACAGATATTTTTATTACACTAATATTTTAGTCAAAGAACATGCTTAGAAATGGAAAGATAACACAAATAAATTATTAAAATTAAAATATTGCAAATAAAAGTCCAAGCTACAAAGCTAACAAAATTTTAAATATTGTATGTTTCTCTTGATTTTTGCTATTTTTAATCATTTGTATTTAATATTTTTCCTAAACTAATATTGACCTTAAAATGGCTTTAAAACAATTAAAAACTGATTGTATTCTAGCCAAAATAAAACAAATCAGACTTTCTCCAGAAGAGCAAATATTAGAGGAAATACTGTGAACAATTCCTGAATCTGTTCAACGTCGTTTGGGAAATATTTCAGTAAAGAAATTCACAGGAGGGCGAATAATTCTGACTGTATATGTCCTGAAACAGACCAGAGGAAAGCGTTCATACAAACAAAACACGCAAACTTACAAAAACACAGTTTTATTTATCACGAGCTGCCAACAAAACATTATTATTTTACACAAAAACTGTCTGGTTCATGACATATTTTACAATGGTACAAAGAGAAAATGCTGTAATCTGCATCGTACAAGCAGAGAATAAAAGGAAATGTCTGCTAATTTTCACCCACATGAAATCCTACCTCAAGTTTTGGTTCATGGAGTCAGTAATGTCTTAAGTGAAGCCGATCTGACACACACACACACACGCTTATGAGGTTACTCAGGGTAAAGACTGGATGAGGATGATCTTCTCATTAATGCAGAAGCGGTGCAGAACCATGAGCAGGTTTTCTCCGCAGCGGGACACCTGACGCTCCATCGCCAGCCGGAAATCCTCCTTCACACCTTTAGTGATTCCTCGGGTCACAGTGTGATGCCTGCAAAAACAGACACACACAGACAGTGAGACAACTGAGCGGATAATAATACTGAGAGGACAGAAACACTTGAGTTCATACGAGAAATAAACCCTTTCACAACAGCAGTTTCTCTCACACACACACACACACACACACACACGCACAAACACAAACACAAACACACACACATGATTACTGTAAAATAAAACACATGTGGTGAACCTCACAAAGAAAGTCTGGCTCATTTTATATGCCAAATTGAATATAAAATACAGATTTTGCATTATAAAGAAAATTACGCTTTTGTTTTGTTTATTTATTTTTTGCATTAAAATATTTCAGACATCAATTCTGCTTTAACAACACTAAGCATTTTTTCATTCATTTATTCATATTCCTTGGGCTTAGTCTCTCTTTCAGGGGTCTCCACAGCGGAATGAACCGCCAACAATTCCAGCATATGTTTTACACAGCGGATGCCCTTCCAGCTGCAACCCATCACTGGGAAACACACTCTCATTCAAACACACACAGTCATACACTACGGCCAATTTAGTTGATCAATTCCCCTATAGCGCATGTGTTTGGACTGTGGGACATTCAATCCTATAATGTACAAAAATCTGTTTAATTTTATTTATACAGCAGTTCTGTCCGGTTCTTGAATCTGATTGGCTGATAGCCGTGCGATATTCTGCCAGTAACAGCACTCGCCCAGCCTCTTCACCCCTGTGTATTACTCCGCCCACATACAGCCACAAGCAGAGGACACTCTACAGGTTGACACATTCTGCAGCTGTTGGACAACGTCATGTACTTTTGAGGCTTTTTCAGGTGGGAATGCAGTTGTTTAGATTGCAACCATGCAGTTTATTAATAAGGATAGTGCCTATTTTAAATATTTCTAATAACGAAGCATCGGATTTAGTGCATCGGCCGCCATCTGAGCAGTGTCGGTTGACGTTTCGCCACAAGATGGCGACAAAGTCTGCATATTAGGTCCTTTGAGGAAGAAAAACAGCAGCTGGACAAATCATTATAAATCAGGTAAGTGACATTCTAAGTCGATCTCTCTTCTACTGTATGTTGTAGTGCTGCATTTATACCACAGAATCTGCAAGTGTTTGCTTTTCTCTGGGTTTTTCATGGTTAATTATTGTGATCTTAAGATTGCAACAGAGAAATGCTAGGAAATCTCTGTAGACTGATGGCATTTCATGCTGTTCAGCTTTATAATCTTACAATGTGAGCAAAATCAGCTGTTCTGTCATCACTTTAGACATTACGCTAGAGAATCATACAACACTAGCTCTACAGTGATGTTTGTGAGTGAGCAGAGGCTTCTGCTGTTCTGATGTCAGCTGCAGATGTGAATGAACAGCGGAGGAAAGTAGTTCCTCTTACAAAAGGGTTTTTTAGACTCTCTGTGCTTGATATTATTACATGAGCAGCAGTGCAATATGGCTGTATATCGGCACTGGCTGGACACTTATGCTGCGTTCACACCAGATGCGGAACGCGCGTCAAGCGCGAGTGATTTACATGTTAAGTCAATGCAAACGCGTAAATAGACATCCTGCGGTGCGAATGACGCGAATTGCGCAAATGGCGCAGTTTGAATGGCGCGGCGCGAATTAAGCGTTATGCGCGTTTTGCGCGAATCACTCGAATTTGAAAATCTGAACTTCAGCGGACATTCGCGCCGCGTTAACCAATCAGGAGCTTGCTCTTGTGGGGGCATGATTGTGACGTAGAACCTGTCAGTTCATCAAACTGGGCTGGGCTCAGTCAGAAGCACCGCTGAAAGCCTCCGTCATCCAGGTTCAGTTTCTGGAGGAGTTTATGAGCTCACAGAGCTGGATGCACCTCTGAAAGGATGTAGTGGACTCAGACACGGTGCTAAACATATCGATGCTGTTTATCAGCCTTCATAATGCACATAAACACTGTTACTTTCTTCATAAAATCCATGTTAGCCATTTAGCAACGAAGCTACAGTCACCAGGCAGACAGAAGCCCTGCCCATCACGCGAACCCGTGTCTGTTCTGAAGTGAATTTGACAAGCGAATGAAGCGGATTTGACGCGCGAATGAAGCGAGTAAACTCAAATGTTCACGTGGCTATTTACGCGCGAATAGCGCGATTTATACGCGCGTTCCGCGTCTCGTGTGAACACAGCATAAGTGGTTCTAAGGCCATCAGCCAACGCACGCCTCCCTCCAGTACCGATATACAGCCACATCACACGGCTACTCGTGTGATATTGCTCTTATATTTCCACAACTGATCTTGCAAATGTTAACAAGACATGAAACTATGCACTTCTTCCTCAAATATGCAAAAGAAATTATTTTTGCCAAATTTTAAATAAATTTATATTCTGCTGTATAAAAATAAGACTTGTTTTGGAATACATCTATAACACATTTTACTTTCTAACATTAAAACCAGATTCAATAATATTCACAAAATAATTCTGCTTTCATGTATAGATTTGCCTCTCGAGTTAAATTTACTTTAAGCAAAATCTGCATTAATTTATGCACCATTTTGTTTCAGTTGTGGGATTTAGATGAGCCAGACCCTTCTTGATATTTTCTGTGAGGTTCACTCACTCATAAATGTAAAACTCTGCAATTGAAATAAACAAACACAAACAATAAACATTCTTCATTTGCATCAGTTTGAGTAAAACACAACGTAAACGGAGCCGAGTGACAACACCAACACAGTCTTGCAAAATGAAAATGCTGGAACGGAATGAAAACGCGGTGATGGAAATAAGAGGAGGAGAATGTAAACGCATGAGCAGGCTGGGAGGATTGGGGGCAGGGTGTCAATGATGGGGGCGGGGTACCTGTCAGCCTTCTGAGCCCCTGGCAGCAGCAGGGTGTTTAGCTCCACCCCCAGGGCGGGGCTAGGGTTCCTACAGACAGCAAACACCATTCAATCAGCAGCTCCAGTGACAGAGCTGAACTCATCCTCGCTCCGTCAGCAGGACTTACTCCCAAAAAAACGACTTTATATTGAATATCTTTACCATTTACTCCCAAAAACACCCGAGCAACTGGTTTACTACTGCAGCACTATGAAGAACCGGATTGTGATTGGTCAGTCAACATTATGAGGTCATCATTTCATTGGAATGCTGCTCTGCGTCTCGTCTTAATAATAATAATAATATATTTCATTTAAAGCCGTCTTTCTGGCAATTCAAGGACACTGTACAATAAAAACAAGAGCAAAGAAGAAGAATATAAAAGTATACACAACTAATAAATAAATAATAAATAAATAATCAAAGAATGATGCTAAATCAGAAACTAACCCTGACACTAATTATATAACTAAACATTTATGTTTATACTTTTACTATTAGTTCACGATTCTGAAGATAAAAATCTTCAGAAAATATTGTACTGAATGTTAGCTGTATAATAAATATAAACACCCCTACAACATTTAGTTTTCGTTATTTTGGGTTGTATATTAAAAAAACTACAACAAATTCCCAGAATAAAGGAATCGTATGGAGAAGTAGATGGTGTTACTGCACTGTTACAGCATCAGTTATTGCTTTTATACTATATTTATATAGGTGTAACGGACCTTTAGTGTTCTTTAGTCACAGATCGTACCATTTTTCGGATCAGCCAAAAGGGGGAGGTGTGGGGGGACAAATGTAATTTGCTTTCCATTTATTACAGAAGCAGCTCTGCAAGACACTTTTGGTTTTAACAAACAGAACTGAGAGCCTGTAATTTAATTACAAATAAAATGAAGAAATAATCAGCTGAATAAAAACAAACTTAAATATTCAGTGCTGTGAAAATTCCCTGTTGCTGAAAACAGGAAATGTAATTTGCTTCCCATTTATTACAGAAACAGCACTGCAAGAGACTTTTTTTATAATTATTTTTTAGGGGTTTTCACCTTTTATTTGACAGGACAGTATAGAGAATTGACAGGACAGTGTGGGGAGCAGAGAGAAAGGAAGGATTGGCATAGGACCTCAAGGCGGGAATCAAACTCGGGTCGCCGTGAACACCGGAGTGCACGTGACAGTGCACTTTCCACTACGCCATTGGCACCGTACTGGAAGATACTCTTGGTTTTAATAAACAGAACTGAGAAGCTGTGATTTTATTAAAAATAAAATGGAGAAACAAATCAGCTGAATAAAAACAAACTAAAATATTCAGTGTTGTGAAAAATTCCCTGTTACTACTGTTGCTGACAACACTAAATGTAGAAATCTGACATTTATCATTTCTACAACACATATATTTTAGCCTCATCTTCGATAAATGATTCAGTTATTCACTCATAAATCTTCACGTTTCATTGCTAGATGATCAAATTTGAAGGATTATTCAGTGGCGTATTTTTGATGGCTGTTTGTCGCCACCTATTGGTTTAATAATGTAATTGCTGCCAACAACTTCCTTCTTAAGCATCATTAAATACATTAGATGGTGATTTAAATAAAGTAAAATGTTAAATTAAATTAAGTTAAATTAAAAATTTATTTAAATGAAGTTAAATGCACATGACGGTGATGTTAAACTTTACAATAAACGTCAGCGGTTTATCTAAACTATAAGCTGTTCTCCCAGTACTTCTGTGTTCATTGACTGTTTGTAACTTCATCCCTAACTCAAAACATTAAAGACTCTATCTCTTTCTTGATTTTTGCATTTTCAGATTTGAATGCCACGATTGGAGGATTAATAAACATATGCGAACCACCATCATTTATAATTGATGTTGCGTGGGTGTTGAGATCCCGATCTTTCAATGATTAATCCTGCAGCTTCCACTGAATGCGTTAATGCAGGCTAAACAAGTAGTGACAGAAAACACCTTTAATAACCTGAGAAACCCACCACAACTTCTTCCAGCATCATTATATTTTACAGGAAAGCCTGAATGTTTCCATACACGTGATTTAAATGGCATGAGAAGCGATCTCTCTGCGATTGCTACAAATTTAGGATTACTCCGTCAGTAAAACAATGTATTAATTAGTGGGTCACATGTGTTTCGAACATTGTTGTGATCCACAGGTCAACCATGATCCGTTACACCCAATAGATTTATGCAATAATTATATTAGTAGGTCAATTATAATAAGCTAGCAGAGTATTTTTAAAGAGACGCACTTGATTCAACATTACAGAGAGCTTCCTTTTAAAATAAACGACACAATATCAGCCCGTGATAAAACCCTTCAGAAACGCCAGCTGAGAGCTTTCAGAAGCGTCCGGAGCACTAATGAGCCAATCAGAAAGCAGGGTAAGGAAAATGCATCAAGCAAAACCAGCTTATAGTCACTCATCTAAAACCGCAGCTTTTCTGCGTCGCGTCCAAAAGAAAAGGAGAGAAAGAAAGGAGGAAAGGAGGGAGAGACCGTAGATGATCACTTCTCCACAGGCTGCTGATGGGGGCGGGACTTACTTGATCAGCATCCCTTGATTGGGTAGTAGCTCAAGCTGGACACGCCCCCCTTCAGTGGTGCGCAGGTAAGCAAACTCTTCCAGCATGTCGATGTCTGGTGGAGGAATCGGGTTAAGAGCTAACCTTTGCATGATTATATATTTATTTATTCATTATAAATAAACACATCAGGAGGCACATCTGGTACAATTTATATATAGTATATTAATCTATATCAATCTAGAACTCCACATCTATAATCCTCTTAGTCTATGCTGACATGATCTTCAGCAGCTCAAACACTCTAATGGCGAATGGACAGACGGCTGCTTCTCACTCAGGGCTGCTGTATATGCTAATGAGATGGTGAGATAGGCACTAGTGGGCGGGGCTTTCCCCCGAGAACGTCAATCAAAGTGTTTCATCAATAGTCATGTGAGGAAAATAGTGGTTTTCCGACACAGATTTGAAGGATACTGGTGACGTAGTTGAAGAAGTTCTCGTACTGGAAGCTGCCCTGCTGACAGATCTTATCCACCGCCTTCAAGAAGAGACTTTCACCCTGCGGCCAATCAAACTGCAGCAGCACGATCACATGGCCGAGAGCCAGGTCGTCCCTGTTGTCCGTGAAAGCCCTCAGCTTGGAGAGAAACACACGCATTATGAACCCATGCTGGAGTAAGAGAGGTCAAATGAACACATCTGTGAGGTGAAACGTTACTTTAAAACAGGCCAGCATGAGCTGAAGACAGAAGGGGAGGATGGATTTACTGGTGCAGGGGACGAGCCTCAGGTCATTACCTAGAAACAATGGAGAGAGAGAGAAAGAGTGATTACCATATTCCTGTTAAGGTAAATAACCAATAGCTAATGAATATTAAAGGAGGCGCAGTATGTCACTTTATCCACTAGAGGGAGTATTCGCAACAAACAAAGGCGTAATTTGATGATCCACTTCGGTTCATGTCTCTGAGATCTAGATGGAGCTGTCAGCTGTGTTGCCAGATCTAGTTATTTTAAGCATTATGTATTTTGACATGTTTTTAATACTTGAACTGACATTATTAAAGGAACGGTATGCCATTTTGTCTACTAGAGGGCATTTAACCGCAACAAACAAAGGTGTATTTTGACGATGCACTTAGGTTCATGCCTCTGAGATCTAGAAGGAGCTGTCAGCTGTGTTGTCAGTCTTTAATACTTGAACTGACATTAAAGGAACAGTATGTAATTTTGTCCACTAGAAGGCATGTAATCACAACAAAGGCGTATTTTCATGATGCATCTACATTTCTTTCCCTGAGCTCTAGTGGGCGCTGCTGCAGCCTTTTCTTCTGTGTTGCCAGATGTAGCTATTATACACGTCATTTGACTTGTTTTTAATACTAATACTGACAGCATTAAAGAAACAGTTTGTCCTTTTGTCCACTAGAGGGTGTGTATTCACAACAAACAAAGGCGTAATTTGATGATGCACTTAAATTCATGTCTCTGAGATCTAGATGGAGCTGTCAGCTGTGTGGCCAGATCTAGTTATTTTAAGCATTATGTATTTCGACATGTTTTTAATACTTGAACTGACATTATTAAAGGAACGGTATGCCATTTTGTCTACTAGAGGGCATTTATTCACAACAAACAAAGGCGTATGTTCATGATGCATTTACATTCCTGTCCCTGAGTTCTAGAGGGCGCTGCTGCAGCCTGTTCTTCTGTGTTGCCAGATGTAGCTATTATACACGTCATTTGACTTGTTTTAATACAAATACTGGCAGCGTTACAGGCACAGTATGTTATTTTGTCCACTAGAGGGCATTTATTTACAACAAAGGTGTATTTTTGATGAAGCACCTAAATTCATGTCCTTGAGCTCTAGCTGCTGCAGCCTCTGCTCTTCTGTGTTGCCAGATCTTGTTAATATAAGCACAATAGTATTATTATGACAGTATTGTCACCTCTCCTGGTCTTGCTGCGGGGTTTGCGCTGCTCGTCGCTGCTCTTCACAAACTCCTGATTCTGCGGTAACAAACCCCCAACGGTCTCTAGGAGCTTCTCACATGCCAGCTGAAGAACACAACACCGTCAGCTGTGTGTGTGTGTGTGTGTGTGTGCATGGGTGTCTATCTGTCTGTTCATGTGTGTGTGTTTGAGCATTTGTTGTTGTTATTGTATTTGTTTGTGTGTGTGTGTTTGTGTTTATCGATGTGATTGTGTATGTGTTATTGTGAGTGTGTGTACTTGTGTGTGTTTGTGTATAGAAAGGTGAGCGTGCATGTGTGAAGGTGAGCATGTGTGAGCGTGTGTGTGTTACCCTGTACTCCCCCAGAGCGTAGTGACACGAGGCCTGCTGGATGACGGCTCTGTGGTTCTCCAGGCTGGAGCTGGAGCCGGTCTGCAGGGAGTTCTGGTTCTGGTTTTGGTTCTGCTGGAGCTGCAGTGATGACATCAGAGCCAGACTGGACAGAGCCTTACGGTACTGACCCTGGAAAACACACAGACAAAAACACACACAGACAGTTAGTTTGTATTATTTAAAGCCATGCCAGCAGTGAGACGTCTTCATACTAAAAAACAAAGTGAATTGGGTTTATCATCCACAACAGAAACTGAAACCACAGGCATTTTTTTAACAATGAAGGGCATCTATTATGCAAAAATCATATTTATGCAAGGTTTAACCCCAGTTGTGTGTCAGCAGTCCAATCTTCAGCCTCTAATGCTCAACATGTATTAATTGTGTTTGTTCTAATCAGACTTGATGATGAAGCACTTTGATTGACATTCTCCCTTTGTACGTGTCATCAGAGGGGGAAAGCCCCGCCCACTAGTGCCCATCTCTCCATCTCATTAGCATAAACAGCAGCCCTAAGTGAGAAGCATTATAATTAGCATAAGCATTAGCATAGTTATATTAAAGCTCTCAGAACGTTATTTCATCTACATTACACTAATTTTCTAAGAAAACGTTTCCTATCAACGTTGCAAGAACATTACAAAAACATTCAGTTATTAGTCAATCAGTTAATGAACCGAATCATTCATACCTGATAGATGATCATATCTGTGAGGAAAATGCGAAACCACAGCCACATCTCAGTTTTCCACGCTGAGCAGATCTTCGCAAACTCTGGAATAAACCAACAACACACAGTTTAATAGTGTGTGCGCATGTGTGTGTGTGTGTGTGTGTGTGTCCTGCTGTTTAATCTGGTCTCTATCTGAAAATCAGCCCCTATACCCTTAAATAGTGCACTATTAAGGGATCAACCTTTTCTAATGGTGTCTGAAACCATAGTGGATGCTCTTAAGTGCACTCAATCAATCCCACAATGCACTGCAAAAATGAATGAACAACCCATGTGCACTCAATGGCTATAAAATACCCATAATGCACTGCGAGAGTTTGCATGCATCTGACCACAGCGTACCTCAACTTTCTAAACAACATATGGCAAAGTCTGGAAGAGATACAGCACTAAACAGATACAATACAAGTCAATGGTTACAGGTTTCTAACATTTTTCTAAGTATCTTCTTTTGTGTTCAACAGAAGAGAGAAACTCAAACAGGTGAATTTGATGACAGAAGTTTCATTTTTAGGTGGCTGTCTGTTTAGGTAGAGTATATTAGTGGGCTAGTGTAGGTACTAGTGACTGAGGGTGTAGGGTGTGATTTGGAATGCAGCCCTGGTGTGTGCACTGCAGACTGACCGGCCTCCAGGCTCGGGTGTGAGTGCAGCAGATCCCAGCTCTCTCTGGCCGTGCGGAAGTGATCCAACGTCTCGGCCCAGTTCAACATCTCCGACTTGCTGACCACAATGTGCCGCCCTCTGCCTTTGGCCAACACGTCCTCATCATCAGAGCTCTGCACGCACACACATGCAAGCATACACACAAGCATACACACACTGTAAACTGCGCTGTTCTTTAACACTCATCATTTTAACAGCTCTATCTTCATCGTTCTCTTCATAGTTGATGTGTTGGTGTGAACGGGCTGTCATGATTGGCCCTTTGAGACCCACCATGGTCTTCTCTCGTCCGTCAGTCAGCTTGCGTTTCTTGTGTGTGTGTTTTCTCTCCACTTCAACGTCAGCGTAAACACTGGACAGATCCTCCAGCAGAACCCATGGACCCGAACTCAGAGACGAGTGACCTGATATTACACACACGTTTACATATATATATATATGCTTAAATAAATACACACATGCATGCATACATACATTTGACGAAATGTTTATTTACAGTTAGATATACATATATATTACAGATATTAAATAGATATTAAACATACCGGCCACTTTATTAGGTACACCTAACCTATTGCTGCTGACCATGCCCATCCCATCATGAGCACAGTGTCTCCATCTTCTGATGGCTACTTCCAGCAGGATAACACACCATGTCATAAAGCTCAATCATCTCAGACTGATGAACATGACGAGGAGTTCACTGTACTCAAATGGCCTCCACAGTCACCAGAGCTCAATCCAATAGAGCAGCTTTGGGATGTGGTGGAACGGGAGATTGGCATCATGGATGTGCAGCCGACAAATCTGCAGCAACTGTGTGATGCTATCATGTCAACATGGAGCAAAATCTCTGAGGAATATTTCCAGTAGCTTGCTGAATCTACAACACCAAGGATTAAGGCAGATCTGAAGGCAAAAGGGGTCCTAGTGAGGTGTACCTAATAAAGTGGCCGGTGAGTGTAGATATTAATTTGAGCTCCCTTAAATATATATGTACGGCAGAGATGCCACACACACGGAAACTGACCCTGGAACAGTGAGGGCTGTACTGCGGAGACGTAGTGGAAGGCGCAGTGAAACAGCACCAGCGTGCAGCAGCTGACGATCTGACTGCAGCAGCGAGAGAAACCGTCTGTGTCTGCAGCTGACAAAAACCTGCAGAGATCTGACACACGCTGCAGGAGCTCTGCGTACGACCTAAAACACACACACACACACACACACACACACACACATATATATAAATATACATACATACAAACATACATAACACACACATACAAGTATCAATACAGGCAAACACAACACACACACCATACACAAAGCATGCAGACACCACACACAGAGAGTGAGAGCTGCTCAGACGCATCATTCCTTATGACATCATTCCAGCATAATTCTCCTCACCGGCTTCCTTTCTCTCCCTGCCAATCACAGAGCGAGCCGACCACGCCCACCATCTCCAGCAGCCTATCCCACGGCTCCGTCACCACGGACGCCTTCTCTGACAGCCCATCAATCACAGAACGTTGGCCCCTCCCACGTCCTGGAGACTTCAGACCGCCCACTTCCTGTGAGCCTGACCAATTACAGACATGATTTTTATACAGACATACAGAAAGACGGCAGACATATGCTGATACTCAATAATTCAGTATATTGTGATGATGAACATGCCTAATAATAATTTGTAGGCATTTCAAAATAGAGTAAAAAATTATTTATTATTTAAAACTTTCTCTAATAATTATTAAACTTTTTATTTTTTATTATTAAATATTAATACATTCAAAGATTGTTTACATATTATATAAATTTGTTTTTTAATTTAAATATTTCTACATGTATTAAATTATAATTTGTAAAATATATTTTTATTTAACTTTATTATTATTATTATTACTATTATTAATTTAAATTATTTATCATTTAAACTATTTTATTATTGAATATAATTAAATTTAAATATTATTTAAATATATTAAATAGCATTTATATCCAAATATTGCTTAATTATAATTTTGTAAAATATATATTTTTATACATTTTAATTTAACTTTATTATTGCTATAATTATTATTATTATTAATTTAAATAATTTATTATTTTTATTATTAAATATTATTACATTTAAAAGATTAAATATAATGAAGTTTAAATATAATATTAAGTAGTATTTTAATTAAAATATTTCTACGTTTATTAAATTATAATTGGTAAAATATTTTTTTATTTTATTAATTATTATTATTAACGTAAATTATTTATCATTTACACTTTTGCATTATTAAACTTTCATTTTTATTAGTAAATATAATTCAATGGAAATATTATTTAAAATATTAAATAGTATTTGCCTTTAAATATTATTACATTTATTAAATTATAATTTTGTTAAAGATTAATTTATATATTTTATTTAACTTTATTATTAATATTATTTTTATTATTATTAATTTAAATTATTTTTCATTTACACTTTTTTAAAATAATATTTAAATTTAAATATTATTTAAATATATTAAATAGTATTTATATCTAAATATTGTTTAATTACAATTTTGTAAAATATATTTTTATATATTTTAATTTAACTTTAATAATTAATAATAAATTATTATTATTATTATTATTTAAATTATTTTTATTTAAAGATAATATTAAACTTCATCAAATTTAAAAGACATTACATTTAAATATCATTTAAATATATTTAATAATATATAGCATTTACATTCAAATATTATTAATAAATATAATTTAGTAAAATCATTTTTATTTACACCATAGTAAAGACTGCAGGAATTAATAACAACATGAAAAAGACAGACAGATATATTGACTCTCTCACCCTGCATCTGTCCATCCGCCGACGGCTCCCGCGTGACATAACAGATGTAAAACTCTGCTGCTTTGTGCAAGTATTTATAGAGCAGACTGACAGGAAGACACATCTCTGGATTGTTGAGGATCAGCGGCAGAACGTCACACACTGACAAACAGAGGAAAACGACAAATTCAGGTTTTTCATATTTTGCACAAAGATATTTTACAATAAAATAACAAGTAAATGATAAACATGTACCGAACAGCTTCCTGAAACAGTTGACGGGCGTCTCCAGATCCTCCACAGACTCCGCCTCTAGTAAAGACTCTCCTAGACTGACCTGGGAGAGAGGTCAAGGGGCCAGAGGATTTTTATTTAAAACAAACAGTTAAAAATATGTAAATATCAATTTATATATTTATATAGTTTATATATTTATATTAAATGTGTGGAGATATTTCTCTTTAAAATTAATAAAGTAAACTAAATACTTAAAATATGGACTGACTATAAGACTATTGACAATAACAGCGAAGCCGCTCAATTATCCACTGCTGTTATACACAGAAATAAAGGAGATAATTATTTAACACAATTATATTAGTTAAATTATAATTACTTATTTATTATAAATACAATTATAACAGCTTAATTATTGTAATCTAGATTATCAGAAATGAATCATTGCAAATATACTGATTATTATTGCTGTTTTATCCTCAAAATGTTGATTGTTAAATGCACAGTTTGTTTTGATCAATTATTATTTTTATTGTTATAAATTAATAATATGATATGAATGATTATATATTGAATAATAATGTGATATATTGATTAATAATTTGATATACAGAATAATATGATAGATTATTTATATTTTTTTCATTTTTATTTGTATATATAGTTTTTTTTTTACCACTACTACTACTACTGTTTACGTTCTATTAATTTTATAACTGCTTTGGCAATACATTTGTAACATTTGTCATGCCAAAAAAGGAACTATTTAATTGAGAGAGAGAGAATGAGTGAGTGAGATTAAGTGTGTGTGTGTGTGTGTGTGTGTGTGAGTTTGAGACAGAGAGTAAGATTGAGTGTGTGTTTTTCTGTGTTTGTCTCTGCCTATCTGCCTGAGTGTGTGTGTGTGTGTGTGTGTGTGTGTGTGTGTGTGTGTATGACTGACCCCGTGCTGCACCACAGACTCCGGGAACCTCTTGAGTAGCAGCAGCAGCATCTCTGCCTTCTCCAGTGTGTTGAAACACTGTTCTGTGGCCTTCAGGAGCATCTTACACTGAACCTGCCCTGGAAGAGTCTCAAACACACCTGCGCACACAGACAGACATGCATATATACAGACACAAACACAATTAAATCAAAATAAAAAGTCAAGTGAGTAAAAAATAAAGCATCTAAAAAAATCTAAACTATAATATTACAAAGAAGCACAGCGAATATAAGCTAAATGCATTAAAATACTATGATAAGTCTATAAACCGTGTCATGAATACTACACACAAATACAAATAAACGTTAGATTGAAATAAATAAATAAATGAATAAAATAAACTGCAAAAAAGTAACTGTAAACTGTACATTTAAATGAAAACTGAAGATATAAAATTTAAAATATTAATGAAGTATATAAAGGACAGATAAAACACCTTTGAGAAACTGTGCGTGTTTGTCCTGGCTGTCGTTCCTCAGGGCCGCCGTGATCGCAGAAATCTCTCTCCACACCACCGGCTGCTCGGGGAAATTCACGAATCTGTGCAGGAGGAAAAACCAGCAGAGACAGCATCAGCACCGTACCCCAGCCAACATGTGCAGTGTGTGTGTGTGTGTGTGTGTGTGTGTGTTTGACTCACATGTCGTACAGCAGTCGGCCAGCAGAGCTCGTCCTCTCAGCATTACGCTCAATACTGTACATCTCATACTGCACACAACAACAAAACACACATCAGTGCACAGAGCTGACAGATATAATGTACAAACACAAACACACACACACACACACACACACACACACACAAAGACATGCACACCATTTAGGTATAAATGAAAAACTCAATATATATTGATTTTTGTTATGTATTGTCTGTAAATATTATAACAATACTCGACACATACCCAAACTCAACCGACAGAGGTAAAGTTGGTTTTATATTCGCACATTCGTTCATTTAGAAGTCTCTGTATTGTTTACCATGTTACTTTGAATATTCGATCGGAATTAGCATGCAAGTATATCTTGAAAACAACATTAACACGGTTTATTTGACTGTGAACAATGTTGTACTTTGATAGTCATTGGCTGCTAATATGATTTCGCTATTTAGAGTTTGCAAATAATACTTTTATGAAATTATATTATTAAGGAGATAGTCTGAATGTGCGTATATAAAACCAACTTTACCTCTATACTCAACCGTACACTATCACACACTTATTCTCTCTGGTAGGAATAATGACAGATAGAAAGCGCACACACACAATCAGACATAAGATTACATATGCAAAGATGTGCATACCTTTCAGGAATGAAGTCAATATGACTGGATTGTTGTTATGTATTTTCTGTAAATATTATTACAAATTTGGTGACAGATTTATTTGGTATTTTATCAATATGTCTATGTATATTCTCCCTCCTGTGAAATTGTAATTATTTTGAAATATTTCCCAAGGGTTTCACACTATTATCTATCATATAACAAAAAGAGCCACCAGTGTTGACATTGCATTGGTCCTCACTAATTTAAAATGCTTATAAATGGGTCAGAAGATGCTTATATTAGTATCTGATGATGTGCTGATGTCTCTGTGAGGATTGGTTTAGGTTATAACTTTAGACAGTGTCATTAACCTGATATTAAAACAATGGAAGCCTATAATATGCTTACTAAGATGGTGAATCAAACCTGTGTGTGTGTGTCATCTGTATGTTGAGGTCAGTAGGGTAGAGTAGGTGTGTGTGTGTCACCTGTATGTTGAAGTCAGTAGGGTACAGTGTGCGCGCGGTGATCAGCCAGGCTTTAGCTGCATACGGATCCTGCGGCACAAGCTCGCGCGCGCGCTTCACCAGGAACTCACAGTCGCCCTGCGCGGACATCTGCTCTGTTTTCTTCCGTTACCGGCTCTACTGTAACAAATAAACCGGTTCAGACGATCAGAACACCGAAAAACACCGGGACCAGTGGGTCTCCACTGTTTTACTTCCGGGTAGAGACAATGAATTTACAAAATAAAAGTCTCAAAACAACGCACAGGCGTCAGCGTGTATTTCCGTTCACGCTTCACATCATCACACACTGTAAATCTAGACATAAAACATTATGTGGTGAACTTGCTTTTGCTGCTTGCAACATTTCACATTCACAAGTAATTTTTTCCAGACCTATGTTTGTTGTTTTTATGACCAAATTTAAAGAATATCTTTCATTGATCAAATTGACTAACAACAAAAATGCTATAAAACGATCTGTTTACAACCGTTTTCTTATGTTTAATGGGCTATTTTTGCTTTTTAATTTGTATTTTTATACCCCCTGTGTTTATCTATTTCTTTTTGATTATTTGTAAGTTTTTATTGTTAAAGATAATTATTTATAATTACTGTTTTAAGGCTTAATAAAAGATAAATAAACTCATAGAGTAAATCATAGAGCGTAAAACTAGCAACTGAAACACATTAAATGGCTGGAAACGTTTTAGATGCAGACTTTAATCACTGGAAAACGTAATTACACTTAATTTTTGGGTGAATTTAACACAAAAAAAGTACATAACATAAGATTTCTTCCTCTAAATGCATGTGTATTATGCAATATTTCCTGAAGATGTAGCAACAAAGTGTGTTCCTCTTTGAGCTTGAACTCATTTTCCATTTGTGAAACAGTAAAAGGCCAGTTCACACTCCAGCAACACAACTAATATTGTGTTTCCACATAAAAACTAGAGAAACTGAATATATATACATTTGTATTTTATTTATTTATCATTTTATTCATGTATTTTCTTCAGTTATTTATATTATTTTAGTTAGTTTTTGCTTCACGTGATGCAGCACTTATTCATTTATACGCATGAATATATGTCAGAATTCAGAGCAATTATTAATAACATTGCTCATGTTTTGGACAATATTTTCATTCGTTCATTTATTTGCCTTCAGTTTAGTCCCTTTATCCATCAAGGGTCGCCACTGCTGAATGAACTGACAACTATTCCAGCATATGCTTTACGCAGCGGACGTCCTACCAGCTGCAACACAGTACTAGTAAACACCAATACACACTCATTCACACTCACTCATACACTACGGCCAATTCAGTTCATCAGTTCCCCTATAGCGCATGTGTTTGGACTGTGGGGGAAAGCGGAGGACTACAGTATATTTTAATATTTATTTACAGTTTAACATTGCACATTTGAACACTTCTTCTAGATTGTGTGCTCAGAATATTTATATCCCATCTGTAAGCACAACTGAGCACTGCTGGAGGGAAATGAATGTGTTATTTTAAGTTGTCGTGTACAGTGTTAGGCTTGTGCAGTATTATTGTACACATGGCACTAAACTAGATCTAAACTAAACTCATGCATGTGTTTTTATTAGATGGCTGGTCTTGTGGTCATGCAGAGACGCTTTATGCAGTCTCAGAAATGAAGATGTAAAGCTGCGGTGGGGAGTTGGTCTATGTTACAGTACATGCTCTCCCTTCCCTTGCAGTGTTCCGGCCTACCTAAGAAACCACTGAGTAAACAAATAAATCAATCGATAAATGACTAGAAAATAGAAGTGTGATGAGAATAATAATAATAAATACTTTAAATAATGACATTTTGGTTGGGTTATGGCTAGCACAGTGGCTTAGTCACCTCACAGCAAGAAGGTTGCTGGTTTGAGTCCCGGCTGGATCAGTTGATGTTTCTGTGTGGAGTTTGCATGTTCTCCCTGTGTTGGTGTGGGTTTCCTTTGGGTGCTCCGGTTTCCCCCAGTCCAAACACATGCGCTATAGTGGAGCTGATCAACTACACTGGCCGTAGTGTATGAGTGTGTGTGTGAGTGAATGAGTGCGTATGGGTGCTTCTCGGTACTGGGTTGCAGCTGGAAGGGCATCCGCTATGTAAAACATATGCTGGAATAGTTGGCAGTTCATTCCACTGTGGCGACCCCTGATAAATAAGGGATTAAGCTGAAGGAAAATGGATGAATGGTTTGGTTAATTTGATCAAATTGATGAAAGTGAAATGTAATATGTTGTGCAAAATTAAAGGGCAGCTTATTAGCATATTTTAAGGGTCCATATTAGACTGTGTTGAGCAGTTTAGTTATTAATCTACATGTTATTAAAAAATCTATGCAACGTCACAGATGAATAAAACTGAAAGCTGATTAATGCTGATGTCTTCATGTGCACATTACTTTCTTCCTCTCAGTCTCTTGGTGGTAAAAGAAAACTCGGATATAAAAATAATTCCCCTAAAAAATTCATTTCCCCATTTAAAGCCACAGCAGCAGTTAAACGACATGTGAATATTACATTTTCATGCTGTGGTGTGATGAATATCCAAGAGTGAACACCATATGAGAAAACTGCAAAGACAGGAGGTTAAATAAAGAGCAGATGTGACCGTGTGTCATGTGATTATATATGGTGTGTGTGAAAATAATGCAGCACGATTTAAAGGGACAGTTCACCCCAAAATTAACATTTACTCAGTGTTACTCTCCCTCAAGCGCATCCAAACCTTTATGCGTTTCTTTCATCTGTTGAAGGATTCTTGTAGCTGTAAAATAAAACATCAGTAAACTTTACCGTAATAATCAAACAGAACCTGTGGTCGCCAGAATTTTAGCATGAAGCTTACCATGCAGACACTAAGAGAAGAAATATGTAAAGTTGACGGTAAACTGCGATGCTTTATTAATTCTGTGAATACACTATTGCTTTGTTGTATTACATCTGCACATTTTAGCCATTTTCGTAACTATACTATAATAAACACCATCATGGCAACACACACAAGCTAAAGTAATGCAGTAAACATTACAGTATATCATAATAAGATGTAACATAAAACTCCAACGTTCATCAGTGACATGAAAATTAAAAAGGACCACAGTAATGGAGAGGGGTCTGACTGCAGACTCGGTGCAGAAGCAATCTGAGCTGCATGCAATGCTTTTATTTACTAATCTTGAGAGGATCACCTGCTTCTGATTGCTTGTGACTCGTCCCGCATTATCTAATGTATGATTAACCAATCAGACGATTTCTAAGCCACTATAAACACCCTCAGCTCCATATCACAGCCATCGTCATTTTGAAGAATCCCCCCTTCCACCCCTACTCCTCCTGCTTTCCTAGATTGGTGGCACGGTGGCCCAGTGGTTAGCACTGTTGCCTCACAGCAAGAACGTCACTGCTTATAGTCCTTACCAAGCCAGCTGACATTTCTGTGAGGAGTTTACACGTTCTCCCTGTGCTCACGTGAGTTTCCTCCGGGTTCCCCGGTTTCCTCACACCATCCAAAAACATGCAGCTTAAGTTAAATGACTAATCCAGCACCATAGACATGCTCCTAGTCAGTAGTTATCTCTTAAGAGCGATCACTGTCTGTTCATTAGCTACTACAGCAGGGGATTCTCCACATCTACCACAGCTCAAACTCCCCTCTCGCCCTGCAAATGGGAGGGAGCCCTGGGCTTGAGGATCTTATGAGCTCAGGGCTCTCTCCCGGGACAGCATGACTAACACACTTCATAACCACTCATCAGCTAAGGGTGAACTCTTGAATGGGCTCAGGCCTAACCCGACGTCACATTGAGTGCACCGTGTCTGACATTGCATCTCTGAGCAATGCAATCTCAGCTTGCATCATAAAGGCTGCATCCAGATACTATTACAATAAGGTCAGCATAAAAATAAATGAATAGTTAAATCACATGTAGTTTGACCTTTGGGAGAGTTCATTTAGTATTAGTTACTATATTTATTAAAGGGATAGTTCACGCTAAAATGTTAATTTACTCACTATTTCTTTACACTTCCTCAAGTGGTGTTGAGTTTCTTTCTTCTGTTAAACACAAAAGACTTTTGAAGAATGTATAAAAACCTGCACTACTGACTTGCATGTAAGGAAAAACAAATACTATGGAGGTAAGTTGTTGCCGTTTCCAACATTTGTGTTCAAGAGAAGAAAGAAACTCTGATAGGTTTAAAACTATAAGCATATCATTAGGAAAATTCATTTTTAAATCCAAAATGTTGATGCATTTCTTTAGTTATATTTGCATTCTCCATAACAGATATGTGCAAATTTGGTGCAAAATAAAAATGGTTTTATTAAAAGTACATTAATCATGTCTAAGCCTAATTTTAATATTTAATTTAAGTACCAATTCTACCACTTTATAAATTGCGAAATTAAATAAAAACTGCAATATTCAAACTTAATTGATGTGTATAACAAGCAACTGGCAGCAGTTCACCAGTAACTTTCTGCATATAAATAACAGCAAAAGTACTGTGTTTATATTTACAGAAACACTTATCCTGCTGTATATGCATATACAAACATGTTTATAGTTACTGTAAAATATGCAGTGGTTAGCACTGTGGCCTCTACACCTGCCAACACTCCCTTTTTTCCCGATCCATCTCCCGCCACCCTCCCGTTTTGTTATTTCTCCCCAAAAACTCCAGTAATTTGTTGAGCCAACATCTTAAACCAGCATCATGTTGACGTCAAATACTGACATTTATTCATCAGGTTTGGCAATCAAAATCCTACATCTGATGGACGTCATAGCATCCACTAACATCATTAGACGTTGATATTTGATTGATTTTAGGTTGGATGTTTTCTAATCCCCATAGACCATAGATATATACACTAGATATCGCATAGGGACCCTGAGCATGCGTCTATAGCGCCGCCATATTGGTACAGTGCTCCCAGGACAAATGTCATTCAGCCGCACTAGTCAAGACAGAGTTATTACGTGAAGATGCTGGACTTTAGCGCTGTCTACGGGTGTAGTAACGAGCAAACAACGGAAACTAAGCACAAAGGCAGAACATTTCATAGGTAATATTAAGTTTTTTCTGTTTTCGTATGTTCTTTTGTGCTAAACAGGTCACGTTATTGATGATAACAGTCACTTACTGCATTCACCATAAGACAAAGCAGCTCCAACTCGCACTTAACACTCGGCTTAT
Source organism: Danio rerio (assembly GCF_052040795.2). Lineage (NCBI taxonomy): Eukaryota > Metazoa > Chordata > Actinopteri > Cypriniformes > Danionidae > Danio > Danio rerio. The sequence goes on along the minus strand of NC_141034.1, from coordinate 951,774 downwards.
GCTAGTTTTGTTGAATAAAATCAGCAAACAATGCAAAAGAAATATGACAACGAGATGCTGCGCTGCCAGAAACTGGTATTATTGTCGGCTAACGTTAGTGAAAGAGTCGTTCATAACGGAGATTCATTCACAAACGAATCGCTCCCTCCGTCAGTATGAGCAGTGAAAGCAGGAGAGGAGCTGTGTTTCAGGACATGATTAGATCAGATTTAACAGGGAGGGTGAATAGTACATTTCTGTACACACAAACACAAGCTTTTAGTCAGGAATGCCCGTGCGGTCACTGATCCATCAATGTAGAAAAGTGATGTAAAATTATAATTTTCATAATTAGAAAAAAAAATTACATACTAACATCCAGGAAAACTCCCGATCACAGATATATGTGTATATGTGTATATCTCTGGCTTTGGATGGCCACAGTCCTCCGCTGTACCTTGGTCCCGCATTCATTTCAAAGGAGCGCTACCCTGTAGCAAGATGGCGGCGCTATTGACGCATTCCGTCCAATAGACAACAATAGGCCAGGCGACATCTAATGTATATATTTATGCCCATAGACAAGAAAAAGTAAAGTAATGACTGCAGATTGAAGGACACTAGTGGAGTAAAAGTACAGATACTGCACTAAACATCAAGAGAAAGTAAAAGCACACATTTATAAGACTACTAAGTACATTACAATTTCTCAGAAAGACTACTCAATTACAGTCATTTGAGTATTTAGTTACTCTACACCACTGAATATAGTTCATATTAAAGTGTAAGAAATGGCAGCAAAATGATCCTTTAAATGTTATTTTCCATAACTGCATTTAGACTGAGAGTACTGGACTGCACATTTGAGGCCACATCCCCCTGTCACTGGGTTCTGAGAGAGCTAAAGGAAAAGTCAGAGTGAGAGCTGTGCTCATTTTCCACTGACTTTTATTTTTAAAAGCTTGTATTGCCTCTATTTTCTTTTTTTAGTCGGTGTTTTGTAAATGGATTTAGGGGAAACTGCTGAGCCACAGCGTCTGACTTGTCTTCCTATGAGGAAACTTCCTCTTTCTCTGTGTTGAAGAGTTTCTCCGTGTGTCAGTAATGCGCTGTTTGTGTCGATGGTCTGACACACTCTTCTCTTCTCCTCTGGACTGCAGAAATGAGGCTCGTATGTGGATTAATAATGATGATGATGATGATGATGATGCACACGGCTGCAGGTGAGAGACATTCAGACTTTTGTATTTCCTGAATTAAAGGGACAGTTCACAGAAAAAGAAAGATTCTGTCATCATTTACTCTCACTTTACTTGTCACAAATCAGTTTGGGTTTCATTCTTCTGTTGAAATCAAAAGAAAATGTTTTGAAGAATGTTGGAAATCGATAACCATTGACTTTCACAATACTTATGGTTATCGGTTTTTCAACATTATTTAAAATATCTTCTTTTGTGTTCAACATTTAAAAAGAGACTCATGAAGGTTTGGATTTGGTTGAGGGAAAGAAAATAGTGAGTAAATGTTAATTTTTGGCTGAACTATCCCTTTAAATTAGACTTCATTACATACAGGACACATTATTGCTGTGTTGGAATTGTTTTATTACCTATTTTTATATTTGATTTTGCTTATTTATGAGTTTTCTCAATGTTTAAATTTGATTATTTGAACATTATTTAATATTATGGACATGGTAGGATTTTGTACTCATTAATTTGCTCCTCATGTCCAATAATTAACATTGAAAAAGGGGGAAATAATTCTTTCATTTTAAGTGTAGAAGTTTAATAAATCATAAAAATAGAAACGTCTGGCAGAAAATGGGGTAAAATCTTAGTTTCTACATTTTTATATCCTGAATTAAAGGGACAGTTCACTGAAAAGTTTAATTCTGTCATCATTTACTCTCACTTTAATTGTATTTTGGCTGAACTATCCCTTTAAATTAGACTATCCCTTAAGACTATCCCTTAAACTATCCCTTTAAATTAGCATTACGTACAGGACACATTCATGTTGTCTTGGAATTGTTTTATCATGCATTTATATATTTGATTTTGCTTATTTATGAGTTTTCTCAATATTTAGATTTTATTATTTGAATATTGTTTATTATTATGGACATGTTGGGGTTTTATTATTCGTCATTTTGCTCCTTATGTCCAATAATTAACAATGAAAAAGGGGGGAAATATTTCTTTCATTTTAAGTGTAGAAGTTATAAACCATAAAAATAAAGACGTCTGGCAGAAAATGGGTTAAAAACATTCAGTATATTCAGACATTTTTATTTCCTGAATTATAGAGACAGTTCACTGAAAAGTGTAATTCTGTCATCATTTACTGTCACTGTTGTAGCTTCTTTATTATGTTGAAAAAGAGAAAGATATTTTGTAGATTTTTGGAAATCGGTAACCATTGACTTCCATCGTATTTGTTTTATATGGAAGTCAATGGTTACTGGTTTTTAACATTCTTCAAAGTATCTTCTTTTGTGTTCAACATAAAGAAAGAAACTCTTGAAGGTTTGTAATTGGTTGAGGGAGAGTTAATAATGAGGACGTTTTCATTTTTGGATGAACTATCCCTTTAAATTAGACAGCATTATGTACAGGGCACATTAATGTTGTCTTGAAATTGTTTTATCATGCATTTATATATTTGATTTTGCTTACTTATGAGTTTTTGCAATGTTTAAACGTTATTCTTTGAATATTATTTAGTATTATGGACATGTTGGGATTTTATTATTCATTATGTTGCTCCTCATCTCCAATACTTAACAATGAAAAGGGGGAAATAATTATTTCATTTTCATTGTAGAAGTAATAAACATGAAACTATAAAAATAAAGATGTCTGGCAGAAAAGGGGGTAACTAAAATCAACATATAAGACACAAATAAATCACATGATTTTTACAGATGCAGGTTTCAGATATATTTAGATTTTGAAAAAATATAAATGCATATATAAATGTATACATAAATGGATCTGATGAGTTTGCATGCATCTCAAAACCATTATCATTAGTTGTTTACATCTCTACATTACATCAATATTGTGATGAAATAGCTCAGTGTTGCACTGTTTATTTTTCTGTTAAAATAATCTCTAACTTGTGAGTATAAAAACACAAATTTTCTCATACGCTTTCTTAAATCTGATGTGCATCTGATAACTCATTACATTCACTCATTCCTAATGCTGAATGACTGAACAGTAGGACATGACCGAAATCATGCATCTGTAATGTTATGCAGAGCCTGAACAGCTTCTATATTTTCAGCGTCTCCGTGCCTAGTGATGTCTTTCAGTTGTTTACAACACTCATTTGAAAATGTAAAACCAAACATCTTCACAAGTTAGAGAATAGTTTAGGAATATGGTGATTTTAATAAAGCATAATAGTAATATATAATTTAATTAATGTGTTTCCCCCATGAGTTCTGGCTGTTCTGTAATGTAAATAACTCACATGTGACTGCTTCATAAACTTGATGGCTGCTAAAGGCCGGCTGCTGCTAGTGAGTGTCAGAGTGTTGACCCTGAGTGCACTTCTTATTTTTAGGGTTATCAGTGTGATCACAAAACAACACCCACAACACTCAAACTAAACTTATCTTACCTTCCAGTTCAGCTTTTAGTGCTTAATGTGGTTCTACACACACACACACACACACACACACACACACACACACACACACACACACACACACACACACACACACACACACACACACACACACACACACACACACACACACACACAGAGAGAGGCCTCTACGTTCCTCTATGTTCTCGACCTTCAATCCATTGTAGATCAATCTAAATCCATCTTACTGTCAAATATGGCAAATATGGAACACAGTAAGCACCAAATACTGTGGTGTTCACAGCTAAATAATGCCCTGTCCTCTCCTATACGCCCTGACAAACCAACCATCGATGAAGAGCTCATATTTTTCTGCTTCCAGATGATGTATCATATCTATGTGTTTCAAAAATGGACATTTATGGCTGGTTTGTGCACAAATGTCAGTCCACACATCACAACATGGTCAATCAAGGTTGCTTGAAGGGCGTCAGACAGATTTGGTCTTCTATATCCAGGTTCTCCCTGTCTCCTGTACTCCTCTTCCTCTTACTGTAACACTGACTTCCATATTTATTGATGACTGTAAACCCAAACGTTGTTTTTAAACTGTGTTTACACCTGACTGGTGTGTCTACAGCTCTGCGCCAGTGTGTGTGTGCGCACTTGACGGCTGTGTTTAGAGTGTGTGTTTATTTGTAAGCCTTTGCTTTGAGATCGCAAGGAGTTCATCATTCATTCGTTTTCCTTCAGCTTAGACCTTTTATTAATCAGAGGTCACCACAGTGGAATGAACCGCTGACTATTCCTGCATATGTTTTTGTGCTGGGGATGCCCTTAAAGCTGCAACCCAGTACTGGGAAACATCCATGCACACTCAATTACACTCACACACTACGGCCAATTTAGCTGATTCAATTCACCACATGTGTTTGGACTGTGGGGGAAACCGGAGCACCCGGAGGGAAACGGGGAGAACATGCAAACACAGAAATGCCAACTGACCCAGCTGAGGCTCGAACCAGCGACCTTCTTAATGTGAGGCGACAGCACTACCTACTGCGCCACCATGCAGCCTGAAAGGGAATCACATCTTGATAAATCTGCATATCTAATGCATAAAAGTGTGTTGACTGTTCTGCGAATCACTGTCTGTAATGATCTGGCAGTGTGTGTGAGCTCTACAGTTAATCTACATTAGGTCAGCGTTTCAAGGTTTTGTTAATTGTGGGAGAGTTTTAATTTTAGAGTGTGAACAATTTAAAAAAACTGTAATTCAGGTTGAAGACCAAAATGTTTCACTCTCTCTCTCTCTCTCTGTGTGTGTGTGTGTGTGTGTGTGTGTGTGTGTGTGTGTGTGTGTGTGTGTGTGTGTGCGTGCGTGCGTGTGTGTGTGTGTGTGTGTGTGTGTGTGTGTGTGTGTGTTTCAGGTGTGGAGCGTTCCTGCTGGTTTAATCAGTCTGATCCCTGTAATGCAGCTCCTGGAGATAAACTCAGTCTGCAGCTGGTGCCGAACACTAGAATATATGAAGTACAGATGAAGAAGAGAATAACCAGCACAACACATGGTCCAGTTTGTAGAATAAAAAATGACACATTCAAGAGTGACTGTGATCTGTATAAGAACAGGCCTGATGTGAAAGTCATCAATGGGACTCTGATAATAAACTCAGTGACCAGAGCAGATTCTGGGATTTACACATTATTTGTCCATAACTCTGCTGGCACTGAAACACCTTCAGCAGATCTACAAGTAAATATTGAAGGTACAGTAACTCTCTCTTTAGATTCATATTCTGTAGATATCTCACTCTCATACACACGAGTAGCACCAGACACCATCTGTGGACTTTTTTTGGTATTTCTGCCCTGATTTTTTGTAAAAAAATAAAAATAAAAAAAAAGAAGAAGAAGATCTGCATTTATGCTGAACTCTTAGAACATGAAAGCTGAAAATGTACAAACATTAATCAATAAAAGTCAAATAAATGCATTTTATGGTTATAATATATATTCAATTGAAAGGTTGGGTTTTGGTATACAGTATTCTCTTATAAAATACAAGACAAAATACAATTGTACTGTGAAAAAATAGTAAACTGTGATCAGAGCAGATTGAAAAATACAGGTTAAGCATTAAAAACAACAGCGAAGCATCTACATCTCATAGAGAAACTCATACTTGTTTGATTCAGTTGATGTTGTGTTGCTCTTATCAAATATTGACAAGCTGTTCCATCAGTTTAACTTTTCTTAAACATCTTGTGTTTTTCTCTCTGCAGATCCTTCACTGGCAGCAAAAGTTCTGGGAAGTCTTGCTGTAATCCTCATAGTGTTGCTCTCCGTGCTTTATTTCTTTTACAGAAAGAAGAAGAAGAAGGCCAAACCACCATCAGGTCAGTCAAAACTACCATCACAGCACTGATTAGTTGAATAATTACTGACTAATTATTATGACTAAAGGATAAAGTCACCCAGAATTGATCATGAACACTGAATTGTGTATTAAACTCATGCAATGTTTTTCTGTGATGTAAGTCATTACATAATTTCCATTTCAAAGACCAAATGATGAAGAAGGAGTCGTTTAGCAGAAGCTTTAGTGACCGCACGACTACCAAGGAAGCCCAAGGGTTTTTTCTCTTTAACGTTTGTAACAGCATTCGTCACCACAGTGCTGACTCTGAGTCACGAAAACGACAGAAACAACAGAGTCATGATGATTCTCACATAAAGAAGGTCGCTGGTTTGAGCCTCGGCTGGGTCAGTTGGCGTTTCTGTGTGGAGTTTGCATGTTCTCCCTGCGTGGGTTTCCTCCGGGTGCTTCGGTTTCCCCCACAGTCCAAACACATGCTGTACAGGTGAATTGGGTAGGCTAAATTGCCCGTAGTGTATGAGTGTGTGTGTGAATGTGTGTGTGGATGTTTCCCAGTGATGGGTTGCGGCTGGAAGGGCATCCGCTGCGTAAAAGCGTGCTGGATAAGTTGGCGGTTCATTCCGCTGTGGTGACCCCGGATTAATAAAGGGACTAAGCCGACAAGAAAATAAATGAATGAATATGTGTGATTTATTTTATCACATAAATTATAAATGATATAATTTATACTAATTAATATATAATTGTGTAATGTAATATATAACAATGTATGTGTTATAATATATATATGCATATGCATATGCAAAACTGTGTCAAATATGAAATACATTACAGATAAATGTACAGGTATATCCATAAAATTAACTTAAAATGTACATTTAGCATAAGTCTGCAAATAAATTATCTAGAATACATAAAAACAAAACATATTTTACATTTTAAAAATACTCAAAAATGTATTAAATGTTTATTAAAAATATGTAAATAAAATATAAATACTTGAAATTATCATACAGTACAAATATTTTATTTTTAGCTGATAAAAATAAGAAAATAAAGTCAATAAAATGTATATATACAGTGAAATAATCAATGTGTATAAATAAACACTAATACATTTTTTTATTCAAAATATATGTATGCAAATCATATGCAGTATAAGTTTTTAAAATACTCTTAAATGTCTAAAAAATAATAGAATAAATAAATATAAATATACATTACATGTAGCAAGTCAAATAAGAATATAAAGTAAACTAAATATATTTGGTGAAAAAATAATACAGCATTTTTAACCTGCATTGCATGCTGTAAACTATATTTATTATCAGAAACTTTCCCAATTCACACCTAATTTGGACAAAAATATGAAAAAAAACACGTGTGTGTTATCATACATTTACAAATGAAACCAAAGTATTATAAATACATTTAATTCATCAGAAAATAAAAGAAAATATGTCTGATGAAATAATAATTCCCCATAGTTAGTCTCATAATTATATTTATTATCACACATGTCTCCAATTCACACCTAATTTGAGCAAAAAATATGATTGTGAAGTTGGTGATCACTGGCTCTTATACCTTCTATACATCTATAAACACAAGATTATTCTTTATTGATCAGCATTAAGCAGAAATGATCTGCTTTATAATCTGTCTGCAGATGTGGAGTACACTACAGTCGACCATCAGAAGAAACCAAGCGTTCAGAAGAAGAATGAAGACCTTCACTATGGAGAAATAAACTTCAGCAAGTCACACACTCGTCACACACACCAGACACAGACGCAGAGCAATCAGGAGGAGTGTCTGTACGCTCAAGTGCAGACAAGCTAATATGAGCTCAACCACAGAAACCAACCCACCGTCAGTGCACACCATGAGGAAACGCTGCGTTCATTTCTGCAGCTCAGTTATTAGCTGTGTGTAAAGACAAAAACTACACAAACAGAGTGTCTCATCCTCACAAAACAGAACTGGACCAACTTTAGAAAACTACACTGGATGAAGGGATAGTTCACACAAACATTAAAACATCAGCATTTACTCACTGTTTACTTCTTTAAAACCTGTTTACTGTTCACTTACAGAGTTGAGCTTTTAGTTCAGTTTGCTCCTGCACGTGTCCCTCTGTTTATTGCGCTTTTCACTGGATTACTCTGTTTGTTTTGTGTATTAAAGTGTTATTTGTATTCTCTCTGCTTCTCCTTGTGACTCTATAGCAGGGGTGCTCATATGGAAAGAGGATATATGCACATATATGAAACCTATATGCAGTATATATGCACATTTAAGATAATATATATACTGCATTTATGCATATATATACCACATATAGGCAAAACTGAGGTGCATATACGTGCATATATACTGTAGGTCTCCTGTATTGCTTCTTTATATCCACATATAAGCCCTACATACAAGAAAGGTCTCATATATAGCTCACGTCTCACTTTGGCAAGTGTCATACATGATGCATATTTTATATGAAGGCTGAGAACTAGCTAAGAACTAAAAACAATGCAAAATAACGTATGCATATGCGAACATTTGAAATTGGTATCTCATGTAATTGGCATTTAACTATGGTAAATAAGTGAGAGCCAACATGAAAAGAACCTACATTAACATATATGTTTTGATATGGGTTTTTAATATAGTGACATCTATAAAATAGGCTGTTGTCCTATATTGTCCTTCATATATGTGCATAAAATATAGGAAAACAGCCAATTTTATAGATGTCACATATATTAAAAACCTATATCAAAACCTATAACTATACATCTATGTATAGGTAATAGAGTCCTTTCATGCGGTTGCTCAAACTCGGTCCTGGAGGGTCGGTGTCCGGCAAATTTAGTTCCAAGTTCCAATCAGACACACCTGGGCTAGCTAATCAAGCTCTTACTAGGCTTTCTAGAAACATGCAGGTGTGTTAAGAGCTCAAATCTGCAGGACACCGGCCCTCCAGGAGCGAGCTTGGACACCCCTGCTCTGCTGAAAGAGCCCTCATGTGGTGAACTTGAGTAATTACAGTCTGCTCAGTGCTATTACTGTAAGATTGTATCTGCTCAGTGACACCTGCTGGAGGAAACAACAACTGCAGCTCAACTCATATCTCTGATCTCTGAACAATCTCTGATATTACTGTTTAACAACATATGACAGCCACACAAGAGTTCATTTTCAGATCGCTTCAATTAAATTAAAGTATTAAAATCATCTTATATTAAACACAGTCTTCATCTACAGCTCTATAAAACAATTGCATTTTAAAAATATGTGTTTTGTATTATTTTATCATGGCAAAGATGTTGCAAAGATATATCCACAAATGTATAAAAACAAAAAATAATCTATGAAAATTAAGGCAAGCAAAAATTGTAAATTATTCAAATGTAACACCAGTCTAAACTTAATCCTAACCCACATATAAATCCACAGAATACAGCAACTGAAGCAAACACGACAGCACAATCCCACAGATCTGATCCAGACTGATGAACGAGTTAATTTATGGATTCACTCAAATAATTCCCTGCATTAATATAAAAACACTGATATTTCAGTCAAAGCATAAAACCATAAAGAGCAAATATAAAAACAGAATCATAAAACACATGTTCATAATCTGATGAAGGAACAGATTAATAACTAAAGCAATAACACATGTCTCCTGTTCAATATGATCAGCTCTCCTGCTGCTGACAGAAGCTGGATGCTGCTGGCCTCATGAATCCTCATGCTCTTCTCCAGATCTGCTCATTCCCACATTCCCATCTTCTGGTTTCTTTTCTAAATAAATTAAATCATCATCATCATCAACATCATCATCATCATCATCATCATCATCATCAGCTCTTCTGCTTGTCAGATCCATAATACTGATGATCATAAGTGTGTCTGACCTGACGTGTGTCTCATGTAGAGATGAAAACCTGCTAACAGACCCAACAGAAGCGTCATCTGAAGACTCCAGAGCACCACAAACACCACAGACACTGAAGACTCTGAAGACTCTGAAGAACAATATACATTAATCAATTAGACAAATAGGCAATCAATCAATCAATCAATCAATCAATCAATCAATCAATCAATCAATCAACTAGTCAGTCAATTAATGAATTAATGAATGAATCATAACTCATGAATCATGAATCATGAATGAATCACTGGTGCAGGGCGTCACACAGAGGCTCTTGTGAGTGTGACTGGACGAGCAGTTGACATAAACCTGCACTGAGCCAATAGGAGCTGGGGGCGGGATTAGAGGATGCAGAGAGTTTACTGTTTGCTACAGGTAATGATGAAGACCTTCACAGAGATTCAGCTGATTTTATGAGAGCTAGACTTCTGAAGAACTTGAGACTGTGATGAGTTTGATGAGAGAGATACTGTACCTTCAACTTCCACTCGGAGTCTACTGTCATATACAGTGCCTGAGACAGTATGATGTAATTCATAAGTTCCTGAATCAGCTCGGCTCATGTGAGTTATTATTAGAGTCCCATTCTCATAGAAAAACTCAGATCTGCTTCTGATGGATTCATCTTTAGTCTCTTTATTGACGTTTACGTCAAACACTTTGATCCTACTGGGACTGGAATCCTTATACAAGCGTAGGTGAAGATCTCGAGTGTCCTGCACCATCGGCAGATGCAGCTTGTGTCCCAGAGCTGCATAACAGGGATCCGGCTGATCAAACCAACAGATCTGCTCCACACCTAAAGTGTGAAGAACACACACACACACACACACACATGCTAAAATCGCCATTTAGTCAAATCAGCATTAAATAGAAAGCATTTGGGTAAATTTACTGAATGTGATATACAGCATTTTCACACAATATTGCCAACAGTTTTGGCACATCTGCCTTCACATGACCTGAGCTCCCAGTCTTAAATCATACATGAGACTGTAATGAGTTTGATGAGAAAGTTACTGTACCTTCAACATTCACTTGAAGAGATGCCGTTCTGCCCCTGGAGTAAAGTAGTTTTAGATGGTAAACCCCAAAATCTGCTCTGGTTGCAGTGTTTATAATCAGAGTCCCGTTATCAAGGATGAACTCACATCTGTTTCTGATGGAGTCATGTTTAGTCTCTTTATTGTTTGCTACTGAAAGAATAATTTGTTTGTTATGATTATTGAATTTCTTATACAAATGCAGTTCTTGATGTCGAGTGTTCGGCACCAGCTGTAAACTGAGTTTGTCTCGGAGAGCTGCGTAACAGGGTTCAGCCTGATTAAACCTGCAGACACGCTCCACACCTGAACAACACAGAGGGAAAAAGAAAGACAAATAAAGAGATTAAAATGCACTAATATCTACAGATTAACTGTTAATGCTGTGTAATATCTAGATGCCCACACAATCTTTAAATGTAAAGTAGACAGAAGGCTTTTATGTGTCTTTTTGTCCCCTTACCAAATGAGCACTGTGCTGCGTCCAACAGGTCAGACTATTATGTCTTTCTTTTCTTTTCGTTCTTTTTATAACCGGTTTTAGCACATTTTAATCTCTTTTTAATTATCTTAATATTTGTTGTTTTTATTTTCTCATACTTGTCTGTTTTATTCCTGTTCATGTACAGTAAAGCACTTTGAATTACCATTGTGTATGAAATGTGCTGTAGAAATAAACTTGCCTTGCCTTTTATGCATTAATTGATCTGCAGACACATCCGCCTCTTTTTTTTTTTTTGGCAAAAAATGATGCAGAAGAGATTAATCAGCAGCATATGTTGGCCAATGCTGTATACAAGATATGCCAATAGCATGCCATAAAGATCAATATAGGCATATATATACAGTTATAGTCGAAATTATTTGCCCCCCTTTGAATTTTTCTTCTTTTTTAAATATTTCCCAAATTATGTTTTACAGATTCAGGAAATGTTCACAGTATGTCTGATAATATTTTTTCTTCTGGAGGAGAAAGTCTTATTTATGTTATTTCAGCTAGAATAAAAGCAGTTTTAAATTTTTTTAAAGTCATTTTAAGGTCAATATTATTAGCCCCTTTAAGCTATATTTGTTTTCGATAGTCTACAGAACAAACCACTGTTATACAATAACTTGCCTAATTACCCTAACCTGCCCAGTTACTCTAATTACCCTAGTGAAGCCCTTATGTAAATATATATAATATAATATAATATAATATAATATAATATAATATAATATAATATAATATAATATAATACAATACAATACAATACAATACAATACAATACAATACAATACAATACAATATAATATAATGCAATACAATACAATACAATATAATATAATATAATATAATATAATATAATATAATATAATATAATATAATATAATATAATATAATATAATATAATATAATGCAATGCAATGCAATGCAATACAATACAATACAATATAATATAATATAATATAATATAATATAATATAATATAATATAATGCAATACAATACAATACAATACAATATAATATAATATAATATAATATAATATAATATAATATAATATAATGCAATACAATACAATACAATATAATATAATATAATATAATATAATATAATATAATATAATATAATATAATAATATAATATAATATAATATAATATAATATAATATAATATAATATAATATAATATAATATAATATAATATAATATAATATAATATAATATAATATAATATAATATAATACAATGCAATACAATACAATATAATATAATAAAATATAATATAATATAATATAATATAATAAAATATAATATAATATAATATAATATAATATAATATAATATAATATAATATAATATAATGCAATACAATACAATACAATACAATACAATACAATATAATATAATATAATATAATATAATATAATATAATATAATATAATATAATATAATATAATGCAATATAATATAATATAATATAATATAATATAATATAATATAATATAATATAATATAATGCAATACAATACAATACAATATAATATAATATAATATAATATAATATAATATAATATAATATAATATAATATAATATAATATAATATAATATAATATAATATAATGCAATGCAATGCAATGCAATACAATACAATACAATACAATATAATATAATATAATATACTATAATGCAATAAAATATAATACAATACAATATAATATAATATAATATAATATAATATAATATAATATAATATAATATAATATAATATAATATAATACAATGCAATACAATATAATATAATATAATATAATATAATATAATATAATATAATATAATATAATATAATATAATATAATATAATATAAAATAATGCAATACAATACAATACATTATAATATAATAATATAATATAATATAATATAATATAATATAATATAATATAATATAATATAATATAATATAATATAATGCAAAACAATACAATACAATATAATATAATATAATACAATATAATATAATATAATATAATATAATATAATATAATATAATATAATATAATATAATATAATATAATATAATATAATATAATATAATATGATATAATATAATATAATACAACATAATGCAATGCAATACAATATAATACAATATAATATAATATAATATAATATAATATAATATAATATAATATAATATAATATAATATAATATAATATAATATAATATAATATAATATAATATAATATAATATAAAATATTATAATATAATATAATATAATATAATGCAATACAATACAATACAATATAATATAATATAATATAATATAATATAATATAATATAATTTAATATAATATAATATAATATAATATAATATAATATAATATAATATAATATAATATAATATAATATAATATAATATAATATAATATAATGCAATATATATACAAAACATATAAATGTTTAAGCTGTATAGAAGTGTCTTGAAGAATATCTGGTAAAATATAAAATAAATCAGTTATCAGAGATGAGTTATTAACACTATTATGTTTAGAAATGTGTTAAAGAAATCTTCTCTCCGTTAAACAGAAATTGGGGAAAAATTTAAACAGGGGGGCTAATAATTCTTACTTTAACTATATATATATTTATATAAAAAATAGACATGCATTTTTAAAAAAGGGAAGGAAATAGCAAGAGAGAAGTAAACTATGGTTTAATTTGACAAGCTCCTTTCTATGTGTGGTGTATTTATAAACTAATTTCGAGAGGATCACGTACTTATGATCAACACGGCTGGCACCTCATTAGCTCCGTAATCTGCCCTATTAGATGATTACGGAAGCATTATAAATAACCTGAGTTTTTCACTCCAGTTATCTTTGTCTTGAAGCTTCCACCCCTCCTTCCCACCCTTTTTTCTGATAGGGCAACACGGCAGCCCAGTGGCTAGCACTGTTGCCTCACAGCAAGAAAACCGCTGGTCCAACCTCCTATTGGGCCAGTTGGCATTTCTGTGCGGAGTTTTCATAATCTCCCAGTGCTTGCGTGGGTTTCCCCCGGGTTCCCCGATTTCCTCCCACCGTCCAAAAACATAAACCATAGCTAAGCGACTCAACCAAATTATCACTCAACCTTAGTCTACACTTCTCACACGGCGACAAGCAGGGGAGTTCTCGAGACCTACCTGACCCCGAGCTCCTCTCTCGCCTTTCTAACAGGAGGGAGCCCCGGGCTCGAGGATATTACGAGCTCAGGGCTCTCTCCAGAGACAGCATGCCAAATACGCTAAGTGTGAACTCTTGAAACAGATGTTTGTCCATTCAGCTGCAATGTTGCAAACCTCCACCAACTAATATATCTAACTGCAACAATCAGTGAGATTCATTTACCCTTGTACACAATTTTTACAAAGCTCTATCAGCTATGGGGAAGTAGCCTATTCTGTCCTTTATTTCTCAGTTTACACCACAACGCTTGATCTGTTAATCACTCACTCACTTGCATTTACATTATTCAAGAATAAAAAGGTCAGTAAAAGCAAAAACACAAAGCAAAAGCATAATAAAATTAATACAAGAATAAAACAACACCTTCCATGCGTGCAAGTATTAATATGGGATTTGAGTATCTTTGCCTTATATACAGTGCTCAGCATATATACACGTACACCCCTCCTAAATATCTCTGTTTAATTGATATGTTTAATAGGAAGCTCTATAATATTATATTAGTGCATATACATTAGATTAGTCAGTGCTGAAGCCAAATCTGGAGCTGATCTAACTAAATAACTTACGACAACACTCCAAAAACTAGCACAGACACATTTATATGTTAGAGAAAATTATTAAATACATTTTTAAAAAATAGGAAAAATCAACAGAAGCAAAAAAAGAAAAATTTAAAATTTAGTTGAAACTTTGTAGGTTGTAAATTATTTTGCAATATTTTGCATTTAATATATGTATTTATGATTGACTAATATATTATTGTAATAAATGTATCAGTTTAGTAAACCTGTTTGGTTTAAATGCACCAAAATGCATTGAATATTCACTAAGAAATTAAGGAAAATACTCAAGCTGTACTCAATTATGCTGAGCACTGTATTCCATAATCATTTAGATTGCAAAACCAAAAAATTAGATTACACATTTATTTTTTAAATTGTAAAATACATTTCAAGAAAGCATTTTGCAATCTGTATTAAATATGGTTTCTCATTAAATACCCACAACCCTACTTCCATAATTTACAGCAGATATTCAAAGATTCAACAGATAATAATAATAAATAATAATAATAGTAATAATAATAATAGTAATAAATAATAATAATAACAATAAATAATAAAATAATAATAATAATAATAATAATAACAATAATAAATAATAATAATAATAATAAATAATAATAATAATAATAATAATAATAAATAATAATAATAATAATCATAAATAATAATAATAATAATAATAGTAATAAATAATAATATTAATAAATAATAATAATAATAATAATAATAATAATAATAATAAATAATAATAATAATAATAATAATAATAATAATAATAATAATAATAATAATAATAATAAATAATAATAATAATAATAATAAAAATAATAATAATAATAGTAATAAATAATAATAATAATAATATCACACTATTATACTGTATGTGTCAGCATCATATTGCTCATTGCATAAAAAGGAAAATAATCAATTTAGAGTCTTTTATACAGAAATTTAAACACATTGCCTGGAAGTTCTGATAAACTTTAATAAATATTAGTGTTTCGGGGTTTTTCTGTGTGAAGCACCATCATGAATTAAATGTGAAAGAGACTTACCTGCTGCCATTTGCAGGAGCATCAGCGCAGAAATCAGCAACATTTCTCTAATCATCTCCATCTGTAAAGTCTGACCACAACTGGCCGCCCATCTGTAATTATCCACATGTACAGCGAGATTCACAACAGGCTGAGCAGAAATATCTGTTTCTCTGAGGAAGGAGGACGTTTCTTTTATACACTGAAGGCTGATGCAACTGCACTTAGAAATGAGTAAATGTAGAAGTAACATTTATATTTAACTTGTTGCAACACTAGAGCCCCGTCCACAGAAGCTTTTAGCTGTTTGCACAATAATGTTGTAATGTATAGACATTTTTGAGCTCATCATTCAATCTTTTTGTTTACTTATTTATATCATTCATTCATTTTCTTTTCAGCTTAGTCCCTTTATTAATCTGGGGTCGCCACAGCGGAATGAACCACCAGTAAATACACAGTATATTATATTAATTAATATTAATTTCACTAATATTATGAAATCACATGCAAACTTTGTGATGGTTTACATACAATGCAGATTTGCAAAGTAATATTTTCTTTCTTTTACAGCGCTCAGCATAATTGAGAACAGCCCATTTTGAAGATGAATATGTTCCTCCATTTCTCAGTGAATATATGCAGTGTTTTGCTGCATTTAAACAAAACAGATTTATTGAACAGGTATATTTAATACAATAATATTTTAGTCACCAATTTACAAATGGAAAGACAATACAATTTGCAAAAATATTGCAAAAAAATTACAAAATACAAAATGTCAACTAAATTTTCCAAATTTTTGCTTTTCTTGATTTTTTTCTCTTTTTAAAACTTGTATTTAATATTTTTCTCTAACATATAAATGTGTCTGTGCTGTGTGTTTTTGGATGAGCTCCAGATTTGGCTTCAGCACCGACTAATTTAATGTATTTGCACACATAAAATATTGTAGAGCTTCCTATTAAACATATCAATTAAAAGAGAGATTAGTGATGGGTGACCTCATATATGCTGAGCACTGTATATGAGAAATTTGCTATTATATGAGAGAGTTTCATTGTAAACCATAATGAAAAGATTACTATACTCTCAAAATAGACTTTCGAAGTACTGTGAATGAGTAGTTTAATTACAGTAACATTGTTAATATAACACTATCTTATATTAACAGTGTATATAGCAACACTTACTGTAATAAAGATATTAATGATTGTCACTTTACCAGTAGCCTATGGTTGAACTGGACAGTATTATGAGTGTGTGTGTGTGTGTGTGTGTGTGTGTGTGTGTGTGTGTGTGAGAGAGAGAGAGAGAGAGAGAGAGAGAGAGAGAGAGAGAGAGAGAGAGAGAGAGAGAGAGGTGTGTGTGTGTGTGTGTGTGTGTGTGTGCGTGTGTGTGTGTGTGTGTGTGCGTGTGTGTGTATGAACAGCATGGCCAACATCGCGGTTCAGCGGATCAAACGGGAGTTTAAAGAGGTTCTGAAAAGCGAAGAGGTGCGTTTATTTCACACACACACACATACACACACAAACACACACACGTGCATTTCACCTGACAGCTGTCAATCATCTTTCTGACGCACACACGTGCATTAATTATGTCAGATGATGGACTGGTCAGTTGTGAATCACACACACACACACACACACGGTTCTGCAGTGGTGACTCGTGCATTGAGAGATGCAGTTTAGTGTGTGTTTGTTGTCTGACGGCTGGGTTTGGGATGTTTGGAGATGTTTGTTCGGTCCAGGCCGAACCGTATTTACACCAGTCTGAATCCACCAAAGCTGCTCTCATCACAGTTCTGGCGTCTAAATGTGCTTATTCATCGATCCTGCAGAGCTTGTTGTGTTTCTGCACTAAACAAAAGTGTTTTCTCTGTGTGTTTATAGTGTTTTAACATAAAGGCCTGTGTGTGTGTGTGTGTGTGTGTGTGTGTGATTAGCCGCGTGCTAACTGAAGGCCAGCTAGTGCTTCATAAACACACATTTACAATATTAAACATCACATTTAATCGTTAAACAATATTTTACACACACGACAGGTAATATACGCGATCATTTCAATCATTTACTGTGTTTTTCAACTTTTATTGTTGTTTCATATCAAGGCTGTGTCCTAATAGCATCGTTTAGCATCGACTGAATCACGGCGGTGATAGCGTAAATATACCATCATTATGATCAAACTAACACACGTTTTCATGACAGCTTTTGTTTGTGGGTTTTTACTATAGTTGGTGTTGTTAATACTGCGTATGGTGATTTACTAACGTGTTTATTGAGCGTTGTGTGAAACTTTTAACACCAGTCTGAACTTCAGCTCATATTGCTGACTGCTATTTCGTTAAATACTTATTAGCTTGCAGTTATATGTGGACATGGTATTGTCTATAATATACTGCAGTGAGCTGTCAATCTGACTTTAAGTTGTCGATACTGTCACCCTCAAATAAAGTGGGAAAAATATCATAGTATTACCATGGTACCAAAACCATCAGGTAATACTGTTTATTATTATTCCTTTGACTTGCTCTTAAGAAAGACATTGTCATTGTTTAAACTGTGCTCATTTTATGTGTGTTTTGTTTTGTTTTAATGATAAACTCAAACTGATTTAAAAGATAGAGGTAAAGTTGGTTTTATATTCGGATATTCAGACATTCTGCTTAATAATATAATTTCAGAAAAGGATTCTTTGCAAATTCCAAATTAGGCAATCATTTTAGCAGTCAGTGGCTGTCAAAGTACAACTATGTTTACAGTCAATTAGACAGTGTTGACGTTGTTTTGAAGCCATATAAGTATACATGCTAATTCTGATTGAATATTCAAATTAGCGTGGTAAACAATACAGAGACAGTTAAATGAACAAATGTGCGAATATAAAACCAACTTTACCTCAATCTTTAAAAGTACCCTGTTCAATGTAAACACCATATTAAGTGATCTATCAGTAGCATGATTTATAGTTTACCACCATCACTGTATTCATATGACTGCACTGTGTTTAAACGAGCTGAAACTTTTAGGGTTTGTGGTTTTGGCTGTGAGGTTTAGGGTTTGCTTGGTTTTGCCTTTTATATTGTTCAGCATTGGGTTTTATCCCTTGAAAGTCATTCACAATAATCTTTTCTAGGCATTTCTGCTCTTATTTTGACAATCAAAATTAAATAATTCTGCAGAAGTGTTTTAATAAAGGCGACACAGTGGCTCAGTAGTGTCACACTGTGGCCTCACAGCAGGAAGGTCGCTGGTTTGAGTCTCGGCTGGGTCAGTTGGTGTTTCTGTGTGGAGTTTGCATGTTCTCACCGTGTTGGTGTGGGTTTCCTCCACAGGTACAAAGACGTGGTATAGATGAATTGAGTATGTTAAAATTGTGTATAGTGTATGTGTGTGAATCAGTGTGAATGGGTGTTTTCCAGTGATGGGTTGCAGCTGGAAGGGCATCCGCCGCATAAAACATATGCTGGATAAGTTGGCGGTTCATTCCACTGTGGCAACATTAGATTAATAAAGGGACTAAGCTGAAAAGAAAATGAATGTATGAACGTTTAATATACAGTTTTTTTTACTCATTTTCATAACATTTTATTTTCACAGACGAGTAAAAACCAAATCAAGGTGGATTTAGTAGATGAGAATTTCACAGAACTGAGGGGGGAGATCGCAGGACCGCCAGACACACCTTATGAAGGTGAGAGAACATTAAATAATAATTCTGATCTGGGGTCTGTGTGTTCCTCACTGATCGCCGATGTGTCTGCAGTAACTGATGCTTCCTGAACTCTGCGGTTCTGCCGTTGGGTGGAGTTGACTCTGTTTTGTCTGGTGTTGTTCTGCAGGTGGCAGATATCAGCTAGAGATTAAGATCCCAGAGACGTATCCGTTTAACCCACCAAAGGTGAGCGGGTCTGCAGATCAGCCTGTTCATTCGCTGCCTCATCATGGCTCGTCATCTCTGTGTGTGCTGGTGTGTTTCAGGTTCGCTTTATTACCAAGATCTGGCATCCCAACATCAGCTCAGTAACAGGAGCCATCTGTCTGGACATCCTGAAGGACCAGTGGTAAGATCTCCACTGTGTGTGTGTGTGTGTGTGTGTGTGTGTGTGTGTGTGTGTGTGTGTGTGTGTGTGTGTTTGTGTGTGTGTGTGTGTGTGTATTTGTTTATGTGTGTTTGTGTCTGAGTGTGTGGTTCCCTGTTTATGTGTATGTGTTTGCTTGTTTGTGTGTGTACAGGTATGCATATGTCTGTGCGTTTTTGTTCATGTGTCTTTGTTTGTGTGTGTTTGGTAATGTCTGTGTGCGTATGTGGTGTTTGTGTCTGTATTTGTGTGGTTATGTGTCTTTGTATATGTGCATCTGTGTGGGTGTGTGTGTGTGTGTGTGTGTGTGTGCGAGCATGCGCACGTTTTTATGTGTCTGTATGTTTGTGTCACTGTGTGTGTGATTTTGTCTGTGTGTTTGTTTGCTTTTTGTGTTTTGTTTGTGTATGATTGTGCATGTCTGCTTGCGTCTGTGTGTGTTTTTATGTGTCTGTGTGCATGTGTGTGTTTATGTCTGTTTATGTTTGCGTGTTTATGTGTCTGTGTGCATTTGTTTATGTGTCTGTGCATGTGTGCATCTGTGTGTGCGCACATCTGTGTCTGTGCGTGCATGTGTGTTTATATGTCTGTGGGTGTGTGTATATGCATGTGTGTGTTTGTGTGCGCACACTTGTCTGTATCAATGACTGTAAAAAATATGGACGACGCGACAGCCCTTTTTCCCATTGAACGCCTTGAGGGCAAAACGCCTGCTTGACGGGCACAAACTGTCGCAAAAGACTGCTGAAATTGGAGCCTTGACATGCGCAGAAGGACTGTCTGATGGAGCCAGAGGAGGAGCCGCGAAAATGAGCAGAGTCGAGCTTCCAACCAAACGCTTTATGTAAAATCAACCACGCCCCCCGAACTTCTCAGCATGCGTTTGCTGTCATATCAACACAAACGGATGTAATAACGTTAACAAATATGAGGGTTTTATATATTCAATCGCGCCAGCTCCAGGCCGCAGCGCATAACTTACTCGCGGCGTCGCGGGCTGATTCCGGCACGCATGCGGCAGCGCCTGCTCGCTCGGCCGCCGCATCTGGCTCGATTGACTCGGACTGGAATCGGGCAGTGAGTCCAGGCATCCGGAGTAGGTCCAGCAGAGGTAACATTAGTCAGTCTGAGCTCTAGTCAGCATGAGCAACTTTGAGTGCAGACGGAGCCAGATGATGCATGCAGACCGGCAGGCGAGAATCTAGCCGGAACTGTGTTTTGCTATCTGGGTGGTTAGGCGTGTATCAGCAAACTAATAAAGCCCGAAAAAAGCCCTGAACTTAGCGAATAAACAGTGTTCCACCAGGATCATGTATGTCAGAAACTATAGTTTACTGCTGAACTCATTTTGTCATGGTAAAATAACACAGAAATCAATAATAACACTTCAGTCTACTTCAGTCTCCTGCCGAAGCTCAGACGCCGCGCTTTGAGAAACTGTCAATCACAGCTGTCAATCACGATGACACGCCCAGCATTAAATTACTGCTAAAAACAAACTGTTTACAAAAATGAGGATCTGCACCTATTTCAGCACAATAACCAGTGCCTTAATCCACCAGAACTATCTTTCGGGACATTTTATTGCAAGTGTAATATTTTTTTTTATTTGGGCTCAAGTCTCCTTCATTAACACGGAGGAGGCGGGCTTTATGACTTGTACTGCAGCCAGCCCCCAGAGGGCGATCTAACGGCCGAAACCTTCACTCAAACGTAGGCTTGCGGCACACTTGGTCTGTATGTATGAATGTGTATGTGTTTATGTGTCTCTCTGCATGTTTACACACGTGTGTGTGTGTGTGTTTCAGGGCAGCAGCGATGACTCTTCGAACAGTGTTATTGTCACTCCAGGCTCTTCTGGCCGCAGCTGAGCCTGATGACCCGCAGGATGCAGTAGTTGCCAATCAGGTAGATGTGTGTGTGTGTGTGTGTGTGTGTGTGTGTGTAAATGTGGAAGTGATAACACTGTTGCAAAATTTAGCGGTAGTTGATTTAGGGTGCTTTCACACTAGCATCTTTGGTCTGAACCGGGTTCATTTGTCATCAGAGAACTGTATGTTCAGCTAGTGTGAACGTGTCTTCTGAACTCCCGATTCTGCCTGTAAGAAGTATTCTGGTACGGTTGGTGCAAACTCTGGTACAGTTCACTTCTGATATGAATGCAATCATACCAATTAACGGAAGTGAACCGCCAACTGTACAACAAACTATACTTTTCATTATATTCATTCGTGTGTGTGTGTGTGTGTGTGTGTAACCTACCTTAGTGACAAGCGGGACTGACCCAGTGCAAACAGTGATAATGTCTGCTGGTCTCCACCAAAAGGACTTCTGCAGACATTATGTGATGCTCTGAAGGTTTTTAATGGTTTATTGTGGCAGATAGACGCGAGTCGCTCTCTGTATTTTGGTTTTGATAACAAAACCAAAAGATCAAGTGAAAGCAGAATGACCATGATATGCAGACGTCTCCACTTTGGCACTTTGCTTTCATGGCTATGAAACAACATAGCAACTTCTGCACGCAAAACAGCAGCTCGATGACGCAAGTGTACCGAGGTTCAGGAGGAAAAAAGACAGTGTGAACACAAACCAGTCGAGGGGGGACTATTGATCTTGGATTCAGACCAGGCATTTAGACCAAGTGTGAAAGCTCCCTTATGCTGTGTTCACACCAGACGCAGAACATGCGGATAAATCACGCTATCCGCGCGTAAATAGCCACGTGAACATTTGAGTTTACTCGCTTCATTTGTGCGTCAAATCCGCTTCATTCGCTTGTCAAATTCACTTCAGAACAGACACGGGTTCGCGTGATAGGCAGGGCTTCTGTCTGCCCGGTGACTGTAGCTTCGTTGCTAAATGGATTATATGAAGAAAGTAACAGTGTTTATGTGCTTTATGAAGGCTGAAAAACAGCATCGATACGTTTAAGACCGTGTCTGAGTCCACTACATGCTTTCAGAGGTGCAGCAGCTGTGTGAGCTCATAAACTCCTCCAGAAACTGAACCTGGATGACGGAGACTTTCAACGGTGCTTCTGACTGAGCCCAGCCAAGTTTGATGACTTGTTGTCGGTGTCGCGTGGAGGATTTCCCCTGGGACACCATCAACAGGTTCTACGTCACAATCACGCCCCCACAAGAGCAAGCTTCTGATTGGAAACTCGAGAGATTCGCACGAAACGCACATTAATCGCGTCAAACGCGCAAAACGCCCAACTCCCCCCGTGCCATTCGCGCGTATCGCGCAATTCGCGCTGCGCGTATCACGCCGCAGGATGTCTATTCGCGCGTTTGCATTAACTTTACATGTAAATCCCTCGCGCTTGAAGCGTGTTCCACGTCTGGTTTGAACGCAGCATCAGAGTCCTAAAGAGAATCAAGGGGGTGCGGTTTATTTTTGAGCCCCTTCCATTTTTAAATAACAGCAAACTAATAGTTAGAGGGGCGTGGCTGAGCATATTTCGCCCAGTCAGTCAAAATGACATCATCAGAGAAGGACTGCACACTGCTAAAAACTTTCTCACTTGGAGTTTCTGTCTTGCTTCTAGTCCACATATCAACAAATTCATAAATTAAGAAGCATTTTCTGGACAAGCAACAAAATATAGTCTTGTCTTCAGAAGTTATGAGTCAAAATGAAGAGAGTTTCTCCTTAAAACAAAATAATAATAATAATAAAAAGTAAAATACTATGATAATGAGGAAAGAAAAACGATCTTGTTTTTGCTTTGAAATAACATTATTTGCTTCCCCATTGGCGGATTATTTTGCTTGTTTTAAGGAAAAACTCACTTCATTGTGGCATATTATTTCTGAAAACAAGACAATATATTTTGCATGTCTAGAAAATGCTTCTGATTGATATTTGGACTAGAAATTAGACAGTAAGAAATGCATTTGTTTGCAGTGTAGCTCTGCTGATATACTGAAGTCTGGCCTTTTAAGCATGATTCTGCAGGTCTTGATGTGGGCAGTGTTTGTGATGGAGTGAATATAACGCGGTGTCTGTCCTCTGTGTGTTTCCTGTCTGGCAGTATAAGCAGAACCCAGAGATGTTCAAACAGACGGCTCGACTCTGGTCACATGTTTACGCAGGAGCTCCCGTCTCCAGCCCCGAATACATACGCAAAATAGACAAACTCTGTGCCATGGGCTTCGATAAAGTGAGCAAACACACACACATTTACAGTACACTTCTGCACATCACATTACATGAAAGAAAGTTACCGCATGTGCTTTTTGTCTGGCATTTCTGTGTGAAATATTCCTCTGGAAAGCACTTAGGGATGCACCATAGATATTCAGATTTATATATAACTTGCTTTATATACATATAAAATTATATAAATAAACATTTTCTCAAAAATATGCATGCATGTGTGTGTATTTATATAAACACACTCACCGGCCACTTTATTAGGTACACCTGTCCAACTGCTTGTTCATGCAAATGTATAATCAGCCAATCACATGGCAGCAGCTCAATGCATCTAGGCATGTAGACATGGTCAAGACGATCTGCTGTACTCAAATGGCCTCCACAGTCACCAGATCTCAATCCAAAAGAGCAGCTTTGGGATGTGGTGGAACGGGAGATTGGCATCATGGATGTGCAGCCGACAAATCTGCAGCAACTGTGTGATGCTATCATGATAATATGGAGCAAAAACTCTGAGGAATATTTCCAGTAGCTTGTTGAATCTCTGCCACGGAGTATTGAAGGCAAAAGAGAGTCCAACCTGATACTATTAAAGTGTACCTAATAAAGTGGCCGGTGAGTGTACCTAATAAGTATACACAGCACACCTAAATTAAGTCAAAACAAGCGTTTATTTTAGATGTAATTGATTCTCGCCCAGCACTACTCTATTTTTGTTGTATTATTTCCTGACGTGTGGGTCTGCTCCTCTTCTCTCGGCAGAATGCAGTAATAGTGGCGCTGTCGTCAAAATCCTGGGACGTGGAGGCGGCGACAGAATTGTTGCTTAGCAACTGAGTGCATCCTGAAGGGGCCAAAGCACCTTATCTGACCCAACTCCCCCGAAATCAGTCCTTCATAACAACCCAGCAGCCTCTCATCATCTTCATCTTCCTCCATTGAGATCTGAAATCATCTTCATGTTGTTCCAAACTTTAAGAAAGTGCTGCTGATCTGACAGAGAGATCTCCGTTCATTTCCGTCTCTACAGTATAGTGCAGGTTTGGAACAGCATGAAAGTGAGTGAGTGATCGTTCATTTCCCCTCTCCATCTCTCCATTCTCTCTTTCTTTGGTTGACTTCTTTTGCTTTGGACGTGCCTTTTTCTTTCTGTACAATCATCATCATCTTTTTCAGAAGGGTCCAGCAGTAGCTCCGCCCCCTCACACACTCACAGCCAATCAGCACTGCTGTCTTCTCCCTCCTGCACAATCATTGGCCCTTTGATCCGGGAAACATTTGGGTTCTGTTTTTAAAAGCCGTGTCAAACAGACTCTATCATCACTTCTAGATGTTAATCTCAAACAGTGAAGACTGGAAAACACACACACACACACACACACACACAAGCGTGCGCAAATACACAAAAGACGAGAGTTGATCTGTAAATAAAGCTATTAAAGTCTGTATAAATTAAAGCAATGTGGCAAGGCCTTTATTTATTATTGCTTTGTGGAATAGTGAAATAAACACCAGTTTCATGGATGAGCACGCCGCGTGTGGATGATCTGTGTTTGGCCTATTCAGGGTGTGTGTGTATAATATCTGGTGTGACTTTTGGTCACCACTGACTTGCATTTAAATATGAATAAATATGATTTAAAGTTCCCCAAGTGAGAATTAGTGGAAAATAAATCTAGATATACAGTATATATACATATATATATATATATATATATATATATATATATATATATATATATATATATATATATATATTGATTTATTTATTTATTTATTTATTTATTTATTTATTTATACAACAGTTCAGTCTGGTTCTCGAATCTGATTGGCTGATAGCCGTGATATATTTAAGTAATATCAGCACCCGTACAGCCTCTTTACCCTTTGTGTATTACTCCGCCCACATACAGCCAGCAGAAAGCAGACACTACAGATCTACAGTGTAAAAGATGCTTGCTCAGCTGTTTAACTGTCAGCTTATGATTTGAATCCAACGCGAAAGAAAGTAGTTCCTCATACAAAAGGGTTTTTGAGACTCTCCATGTTTGATTTTGTTTTTATATACACAATTATTCCGTCAAACTGTTGTATAAATGCAATATCACACGAGTAGCAGTGCGATATGGCTGTACATCGGCACTGGTGGGGGCACCAATGCATACCTCCCACCAGTGCCGATATACAGCCATATCGCACTGCTACTCGTGTGATATTGCTCATATATATATATATATATATATATATATATATATATATATATATATATATATATATATATATATATATATATATATATATATATATTCAGTGCACAGCGTATGAGTTCACCCCTCACAAATGTCCTATTTAAATGAATATTTTCTACAGGATGCTTTATAATATTATATTTGTGCACATTATATTAGTCAGTACTGATGCCAAATCTAGAGCTTATCTAACAAAACTTACAGTAACAGGTCAAAATCAGTAGCCCAAATGTATGTGTTGTGGAAAAATATTAAATAAAAATTTCAATAAAGAGGAAAAGTAAAGAGAAATGAAAAAAAATATATATAAAAAAATTGTTAAAATTTGCTTAGATTTAAAGTCCCCCCCCCCCCCCCCCCCCCCCAATATTTCGCTTGAATTTAATTGTTTTATCCTTCTATTTTAATGATGTTCGGTGCCTAAAATATTACTTCAATAAATATATCGGTTTAATAAATCTGCTTTGTTCAAATGCACCCAAACATATGACCTATAGTCACTGAGAAATGGAGAAACATTTTCATTTTCAAAATGGGCTGTGCTCAATTGTGCTGAGCGCTGTATATACTGGACATATCGTTTGTATTTATGTTGATGTGTATATCAACATTTTAGACGATGAGTGTATATTTTTGATGAAAGAATATACTATCTGACATATTTAGTTGACCAATGCTTTTATAAATAATCATATGTCTGTACGATTAAAGATTAAAGTGGATAGAATATGTTGTGATATTTCTAAACAGAAATGAATTCATCTGAACTTGATTAGGAACCACATTAACATCAAACCAAGGATTTTAGTCATTTTTTCATTATGTCTGTGAGTAATAAAAATATATAGAGTTAAAGTCAGAATTATTCGCCCCCGTTTATTATTTCCCCAATTTCTGTTTAACTGAGAGAAGATTTGTTCAACACATTCCTAATAAAAATTGTTTTAATAACTCATCTTTAATAACTGATTTATTTTCTCTTTGTCATGATGACAACACATAATATTAGACTAGATATTCTTATAGACACTTCTATACAGCTTAAAGTGACATTTAAAGGCTTCACTAGGTTAATTAGGGTAACTAGGCAGGTTAGGGTAATTAGGCAAGTTATTGTATAATGATGGTTTGTTCTGAAGACAATCGAAAACAATATAGCTTAAAGGGGCTAATAATATTGACCTTAAAATGTATTTTGTTTTTTTTAAATAAAAAACTGCTTTTATTCTAGCCGAAATAAAACAAATAAGACTTTCTCCAGAAGAACAAATATTATCAGACACACTGTGAACATTTCCTTGCTCCGTTAAACATCATTTGGGTAATATAAAAAAATAAATAAAAAATTCAATGGTGGGCTAATAATTCTGACTTCAACTGTATGTATGTATATATATATATATATATATATATATATATATATATATATATATATATATATATATATATATATATATATATATATATATATACACAGTTGAGGTCAAAATGATTTGTCCTCCTGTGATTTTTTTTTTCTTTTTTATCTCATAATCCAAACTCATAATTCTGACTTTATATCTACTTCTAGAGCGAGTTGAGACCTCTATTGTGACCTCATATCTCTGAATTCTGTTTTAACTTGCATTTTTACTTTACAGTGAACTGCTTGTGTATGTCCTCTGGTTGTAGTCCAGGCGGATCAGGCCTCTCGTGTGTCCGCAGTTTTGTCGTGTTTCTCTTGGCTCGATGTGTATCTGTGCTGAAAGGAGAGTTAACCTCCATCAGCTGATCGTGTGACCTTAAAGAGACAGCACACCCCAAATTAACATTTTTCATTTACTCACTTTAACTTCAACAAGCAAAATAATCTGACAGTGAGGGAGGAAAAATAACATTGAGTCAAAAGGAAAAAATTATCTCACCCCGTTGTCAAATTATTTGCTCGTTTTAAAGGAAAAACTATAAAACGTTTTTTTTTTTAAACGTTTTCTTTAAAGCGTCTTTAAAAAAAAAGTTTTTAATTATTATTTCTGAAAATAAGACATAACATTTGCATATTTTTTTTATATAAACACAATTTATGCACAGTGAGTACACATGTAAATGCACACTTTTATTTTGGATGCGATGGATGGATGGATAGATAGACAGACAGACAGACAGACAGACAGACAGATAGATAGATAGATAGATAGATAGATAGATAGATAGATAGATAGATAGATAGATAGATAGATAGATGCAAAATGAAAAGTAATGCTTTAACTTTACTTTTTCCCTTTGTTTTTCTCTTTCCTTTCTTTATTTTTTCTTACTTTATTTTCATTTCTTACTCTTACCTTTATTTTTCTTTATTTCCTTTCTTTTTATTTATTTCTTTTCTTATAAATTTTTCTTTCCTTCTTTCTATTACGTCTCTTTATTTATGTCCTTTTTTTCTCTTCTTTCTTTTCTTAATTTCTCTTTCATTTTTTCTATTACTTACTATTTCTTTCCCTTATTTTCTTTCCTTAGTTTTTTCTTTCTTTATTTCCTTTATTTCTCTTCTTTCTTTGTCTTTTTTTCTTTTTTTTAATTTCTCTTTCTTTCCTTTATTTTTCTTTTTTATTTTATTTATTTTTCTTTCCTTCATTTATTTTTTAATTTCTCTTTCTTTCTTTCTTTCTTTCTTTCTTTCTTTCTTTCTTTTTCATTCTTTTTTACTTTTTTATTTCCTTTATTTCTCTTCTTTCTTTCTCTTATTTTTCTTTCTTTCTTTTTAATTTCTCTTTCTTTCCTTTATTTTTCTTTTTTATCTCCTTTATTTCTATTCTTTCTTTTTTTCCTTCTTTATTTATTTTTTAATTTCTCTTTCTTTCCTTTATTTTTTATTTCCTCTCTTTCTTTCTTTATTTCCTTTTTTATTTCTTTCCATTGCTTTTCTTTTTCTTTTTTTCGTTCTTTCCTTTATTTTCCTTTTTTTACATACTTGTCTTTCTTTTTCTTTCTTTTTGTTCTTTCTTTCCTTTATTCATCCTTCTTTCTTTATTTCTTTCCTTTATGTTTTCTTTGCCTTTTTCCAGCAGAACAGTCTAATTAAAGTAACTTTGTAACTAATTACACCCGACACAGTTTTCACCCCTAAACCCAAAGCCCGAACGCGTGGAAACAAATGACCCGGATTGCATTTCGCTGCAGTGTCAGTTCAGGACACGCTAATGATGATGAAGGTGTCATCATTTCCGTCCTCCTCATCATCCGTCAGCGGGCCCGCGCCCACCTGTCGCGAGCATGATTGACAGCTGAATAGCGCGCGCCTCCGGTTACGCGGCCCGACACGCGACACCCGGAGCTCCAGTGACCGCAGACAGAGCACTGTATTCGGCAAAACTGCTGAAGATCTGGCCTGGATGAGCTGGAGGATCCGCTGATGGAGAGGACCCGGCGCTGGATGGAGGTCATGCTCCTGTCTGCGCTTCTGCTGGCTGAAGGTGAGAGATGATGCATATTCATATTCTCAACATCAACATCATCAATATTCATCGAGACTTGGAGAACAACACACACACTTAATACACACATACACTTCATTAAACATGTACACAGACATCACCTACATTATATACTATATAACCGCAGGTTAACTATGTTTTATATATATATATATATATATATATATATATATAAACTTTAACTGTGAAAAACTATTAGTTACTAGTTATTTAAAGTTATTAACTAATAACTTTAACTTTTCCGAATGTGATTGTAATGCAATAATGTATGTAAAGCTGCTTTGACGCAATAATTATTGTGAAAAGTGCTATTCAAATACACTTGAATTGAATTAAATGAGGCTTGTTTGGTGTTCGATGCTGTACATAACAATAAAAGCACCAACAAAACAGCAGTTGTTGATTAATGTTTTCCTTCTGAGATGTATTTTCTGTTTAATGATCTTTCTTTCTTTCATTGTTGCTTGTCTGTTTGTCTCATGAACATTCAGAGAACCTGCAAAAATTGAATGTACTCCCATTGCATAAGTGTATTAAGAAGATTTCTCAGAGTTGTGCTGCAGCTTATTTAATAAGTGAGGTTCTTCCAGTCTCTTCTTTGAAATATGTTTCAGTAACATGTCGCTAATGTTCTCCATAAGTTATGAAAAGGTGATTTCTGAATATTCTGTGAACAATTGTTAATAATCAGACATTTTCAGCCTTGTGCATGTCATCACATAAAGGAAACTGAAACTTGATGTTGAACATTGTACAGTATAACAACAATGGAAATGTGTGTATATTTGTATGTGTGTGTGTGTGTGTGTGTGTTTTCAGCCTCTCACTGTGCTCAGGGTCGATTCGCACACAAGTTGTTGAACGATCTGATGGAGGATTACTCCAGCGCTCTGCGGCCGGTGGACGACACTGACAAATCCCTGAACGTCACACTGCAGGTCACACTGTCCCAGATCAAAGACATGGTCAGTGCAGAGTGTGTGTGTGTGTGTGTGTGTTTGTACATATTGCCAAAGTGTATAAAGCAGGAAAAAGAAAAGTTAATATATATAAATTATAGTTTATAAAACATATTAAACAATAAAATACAATCTAATATTAACAGCAGTGTGTGTGTGTGTGTACGTGTTTTTGTGACATATCAGGACACAAATCTGTATAATGACATGGGTATGACACAGGTATTACAAAAAAAAAGGTGAAATATGGGGACATTGGTGACATACTCATTTCTCAAAAAGCTTATAAACCCCACAGAATGAGTTTAATTAGAGAGTCAAGCTGCACAGTCTCTTGTGATGGTTGGGTTTAGGGGTGGGTGAGGGCAATACAATATACAGTTTGGACAGTATAAAATGAATGGAAACCTATGTAATGTCCCCACTTTTCACAAAAACAAACAAGTGTGTGTGTGTGTGTGTGTGTGTGTGTGTGTGCAGGACGAGAGGAACCAGGTGTTAATCGCGTACCTGTGGATCAGGCAGGTGTGGCACGACGCTCACCTGAAGTGGAGTAAGGAGGATTATGACGGTCTGGAGGTGATCCGCATTCCCAGCAGCCTCATCTGGAGACCCGACCTGGTGCTGTATAACAAGTACGCTCGTACTGTACGTCCACACACACACACACACACGCTTCACACAGTGACACACATGAACACAAACACACACACTGAAGTAGCCAATCCCAGTTCTCTGGGAAGTCCCTATTTCACAAACACACATTCTCCTCATTGCGCGTGTGTGTGTGTGTGTGTGTGTGTGTGTGTGTGTGTGTGATATTTGTGTTTGCATGTGTTTGTGGCTCTATGTGTGTTGCGGTGTGTGTGTGAGTGTGTGTTTTTTTGTGTTTGTATGTGTGTGTGATATGTGTGTTTGTAGCTCTATGTGTGTTGCGGTGTGTGTGTGAGTGTGTGTTTTTTTGTGTTTGTATGTGTGTGTGATATGTGTGTTTGTAGCTCTATGTGTGTTGCGGTGTGTGTGTGAGTGTGTAGTTTTTTATGTTTGTATGTGTGTGTGATATGTGTGTTTGTAGCTCTATGTGTGTTGCGGTGTGTGTGTGAGTGTGTGTTTTTTTGTGTTTGTATGTGTGTGTGATATGTGTGTTTGTAGCTCTATGTGTGTTGCGGTGTGTGTGTGAGTGTGTAGTTTTTTATGTTTGTATATGTGTGTGATATGTGTGTTGCGGTGTGTGTGTGAGTGTGTGGTTTTTTGTGTTTGTGTGTGTGATATGTGTGTTTGTAGTTCTATGTGTGTTGCTGTGTGTGTGTGAGTGTGTGGTTTTTTATGTTTGTATGTGTGTGTGATATGTGTGTTTGTGGCTATATGTGTGTTGCTGTGTGTGTGGTTTTATGTTTGTATGTGTGTGTTTTGATATTTATGTTTATATGTGTTTGCGCCTGTATGTGTGTGTTTGTGTGTCCATTTCTGTGTGCATGTTTGTTGGTGATATTTGTCTTTTGTGCCTGTGTGTGTGTGTGTGTGTGTGTGTGTGTGCGCATTTGTTTATGTGTGTGTATTTGTGTGTGTTTTTGTATGCTTGTGCATGTATATGTAGTGTATGTGTGTGCATGAGCGTGCGTGTGTGATGTTTGCGTTTGTATGTGCTTGCATGTATATGTGTGTTTGATTATGTGTGTGTATTTCTGTATTTGTGTGCATGTGTGTTTGTACATGTATGTGTATGGTGTGTGTTTATTTATTTGTGTGTTTAAATGTGTGTGTGTGTGGATGGTGTATAAATTTGTTTGTGTTTGTGTATATGCCTGTGTGTATCTATGTGTGTTTGTGTTTACATTTGTGTGTGTGCGCATGCATGCATGTGTGTGTCTGTGTATGTCTGTGTGTATTTATGTGTATGTGTGTGTGTGTTTTCAGGGCGGATGATGATTTCTCAGGCCCGGTGGACACTAATGTCGTTCTGCGCTACACCGGTGAGATCACGTGGGACGCTCCGGCCATCACCAAGAGCTCCTGTGTGGTGGACGTTTCCTACTTTCCCTTCGACAGCCAGCAGTGCAACCTCACGTTCGGCTCCTGGACATACAACGGCAACCAGGTGCAACACATCTGACAACAGCTGAACTTATTCTCTCCTCTGGCTGCCGTCATCAGTCTCACACTAATGTTTTCCTTCTTCTAAGAAGTCTTGATAACAGCATCCTGGAGCTTTTCAGTTATTATTTCAGCTAATAGGATTGTAGAATAATGACGTGTTGTTCTCTCCTAGTTTCCCAACTATGACCACTTCTGCTGTAGAGAAACACACTCCATCATGATATATACTGAATTACTGAACGTCTTCTCTGCTTCAGGTGGACATCGCGATGGGCAGTGTCAGCGGCGACCTCTCGGACTTCGTGGAGAACGTGGAGTGGGAATGCCACGGGATGCCGGCTACCAAAAACGTGATCATGTACGGCTGCTGCTCGGACCCGTACCCCGACATCACCTACACTGTGCTGCTGCAGCGCCGCAGCTCCTTCTACATCATCAACCTGCTGCTGCCCTGCTTCCTCATCTCCTTCCTGGCGCCGCTCAGCTTCTACCTGCCCGCAGACTCCGGGGAGAAGGTCTCGCTGGGGGTCACCGTGCTGCTGGCGCTGACTGTGTTCCAGATGATGGTGGCGGAGAGCATGCCTCCCTCTGAGAGTGTTCCTCTCATTGGTGAGTCTGATGACCCAGTCCCGACCCAGTAGCGGGTCATGAAAGAGTTTCTACCGGGCCGCAAGATTGTAAAGTGAAAGTGAAAGTAAAGTCTCTGATTGGGGAGATCATCGTATATTTATCATCGTATACATTTAGCAGACGCTTTTATCCAAAGCGACTTAAAAACCTGAACCCTATAACCCTGTAAGTGATGTAACGTGAAATATGGCATTTGCAAACAAGCAAGCCGCTGTTTAGTACCTCTGTTCATATATTTTCCAGCTAAATACTACATAGCGACGATGACCATGATCACGGCATCCACCGCTCTGACCATCTTCATCATGAACATTCATTTCTGCGGCGCAGAAGCCAAACCGGTGCCGTACTGGGCCAAAGTGCTCATCATCGACTACATGTCCAAGATCTTCTTCGTCTATGAGGTAGGCCTATGACAGCATCCAATTTTCCTGTTGCGATTAATTGCTGACGCTTTTATTATGGTATACGGTAATAACCAAAAAAATATTAGTTATCAGACCTTTAAGGAGGAGCTATCAGTCCTTTAGGGTGGAGCTATCAGTCCTTTAGGGAGGAGCTATTAGTCCTTTAGGGAGGAGCTATCAGTCCTTTAGGGTGGAGCTATCAGTCCTTTAAGGAGAAGCTATCAGTCCTTTAAGGAGGAGCTATCAGTCCTTTAGGGAGGAGCTATCAGTCCTTTAGGGAGGAGCTATCAGTCCTTTAAAGAGGAGCAATCAGTCCTTTAGGGTGGAGCTATCAGTCCTTTAAGGAGGAGCTAATCAGTCCTTTAGGGAGGAGCTATCAGTCCTTTAGGGAGGAGCTATCAGTCCTTTAGAGAGGAGCTATCAGTCCTTTAGGGAGGAGCTATCAGTCCTTTAGGGAGGAGCTATCAGTCCTTTAGGGAGGAGCTATCAGTCCTTTAGGGAGGAGCTATCAGTCCTTTAGGGAGGAGCTATCAGTTTTTTAGGGTAGAGCTATCAGTCCTTTAGGGAGGAGCTATTAGTCCTTTAGGGAGGAGCTATCAGTCCTTTAGGGAGGAGCTATCCGTTTTTTAGGGTAGAGCTATCAGTCCTTTAGGGAGGAGCTATTAGTCCTTTAGGGAGGAGCTATCAGTCCTTTAGGGTGGAGCTATCAGTCCTTTAAGGAGGAGCTATCAGTCCTTTAGGGAGGAGCTATCAGTCCTTTAGGGAGGAGCTATCAGTCCTTTAGGGTGGAGCTATCAGTCCTTTAAGGAGGAGCTATTAGTCCTTTAGGGAGGAGCTATCAGTCCTTTAGGGTGGAGCTATCAGTCCTTTAAGGAGGAGCTATCAGTTCTTTAGGGAGGAGCTATCAGTCCTTTAGGGAGGAGCTATTAGTCCTTTAGGGTAGAGCTATCAGTCCTTTAGGGAGGAGCTATTAGTCCTTTAGGGTAGAGCTATCAGTCCTTTAGGGAGGAGCTATCAGTCCTTTAGGGAGGAGCTATCAGTCCTTTAGGGTAGAGCTATCAGTCCTTTAAGGAGGAGCTATCAGTCCTTTAGGGAGGAGCTATCAGTCTTTTAGGGAGGAGCTATCAATCCTTTAGGGAGGAGCTATCAGTCCTTTAGAGAGGAGCAATCAGTCCTTTAGGGTGGAGCTATCAGTCTTTTAGAGAGGAACTGTCAGTCCTTTAGGGAGGAGCTATCAATCCTTTAAGGTGGCGCTATCAGTCATTTAGGGAAGAGCATTGATCAGTTTGATTCTGTGATGTACAACCATTGCTAATACATTCAGAATATTCTTTAAAAGCACTCTAAATGTTTAATAATTATTCACTCTATGTTGAAGTGTCCATCAATATTGTGCTTGCTCATCATCATGATATATTGAATTACTGAATATCTGCATATGTCTATATTGAGGTTGGAGAGAGCTGTGCGTCTCCGTTCGGACAGGCGGAGGAGTCAGAGTCCTTCCACAGTCAGAATCACCACCGAAAACACAAGCTTCATCACCCTAAAGGGAAAATATCAGGATCTCCGCCACCCTGCTGCCCGGAGGACCACAAATCCCCCTTCGCCCTGGGCTGCGAGAGCTGTGTTTACTGTGGTTTTCGCTCTGGGAATCTGGCCTGCGACACAAAGCTGCTCCGCAATGTTGAATACATCGCCAACTGCTTCCGCGAGCAGAAGACCACCGCCCTGAAGGTGGCCGAGTGGAAGAAAGTGGCCAAGGTGATGGACCGATTCTTCATGTGGATATTTTTCATCATGGTCTTCCTCATGAGTATCCTCATCATCGGAAAAGCACCAACAACCAACAACGACATTTGACTATATAAGTCCTTCCCCACCACATTAATTGGTAATAGTTCAACCAAAACTGAAAGTTCTGCCATCTCATTTCCTAGTGCTGTGGTGAAAAATCATTTGACAAATCAATACTGTGTTTTCAACATCCATCAATATTCTCTTATGAATCAAATCTGAAATTAGTTTTTAACAGCAGACGGCGCTCTGAGCTAGTTTTTAAACATTAGATGGGGCTCTAATCTAGTTTTTAACAGCAGGCGACGCTCTAGGCTATCTAGGCTAGTTTTTAACAGCCGACGGCGCTCTAGGCTAGTATTTAAACATTAGATGGCGCTCTAAGCTAGTTTTTTAACAGCAGACATCGCTTTAGGCTATCTAGGCTAGTTTTTAACAGCCGACGGCGCTCTAGGCTAGTTTTAATAGCAGACGGCGCTCTAGGCTATCTAGGCTAGTTTTTAACAGCCGACGGCGCTCTAGGCTAGTATTTAAACAGTAGATGGCGCTCTAAGCTAGTTTTTTAACAGCAGACGGCGCTCTAGGCTATCTAGGCTACTTTTTAACAGCCGACGGCGCTCTAGGCTAGTTTTTAAACTGTAGATGGCGCTCTAAGCTAGTTTTTTAACAGCAGACGTCGCTCTAGGCTAGTTTTTAAACAACAGACAGCGCTCTGAGCTACTTTTTAAACAGTAGATGGGGCTCTAATCTAGTTTTTAACAGCAGGTGGCGCTCTAGGCTATCTAGGCTAGTTTTTAACAGCAGGTGGCGCTCTAGGCTATCAAGGCTAGTTTTAACAGCAGACGGCGCTCTAGGCTATCTAGGCTAGTTTTTAACAGCAGACGGCGCTCTAGGCTAGTTTTTAAACAGTAGATGGTGCTCTAATCTAGTTTTTAACAGCAGATGGCACTCTAGGCTATAGTTTTTAACAGCAGATGGCGCTCTAGGCTAGTTTTAAAACTGCAGATGGCACTTTAGGCTAGTTTTTAAACAACAGATGGCGCTCTAGCCTAGTTTTTAACAGCAGACAGCACTCTAGGCTAGTATTTAAACAGCAGACAGTGCTCTAGGCTAGTTTTCAAGAGCAGACAGCACTCTAGGCTAGTTTTTAAAAAGTAGATGGCGCTCTAGGCTAATTTTTAACAACAGACAGCCCTCTAGGCTAGTTTTAACAGCAGATGGTGCTCTAATCTAGTTTTTAACAGCAGACCGCAATTTAGGCTATAGTTTTCAACAGCAGATGGCACTATAGGCTAGTTTTAAAACTGCAGATGGCACTTTAGGCTAGTTTTTAAACAGTAGATGGCGCTCTAGGCTAATTTTTAACAACAGACGGCACTCTAGGATAGTTTTAACAGCAGATGGCGCTCTAGGCTAGTTTTTAGACAGCAGATGGTGCTCTAGGCTATTTTTTAACAGCAGAGGGCGCTCTGTGATAGTTTTTAACAGCAGAGGGCGCTCTAGGATAGTTTTTAACAGCAGATGGCGCTCTAGGCTAGTTTTTAGACAGCAGATGGTGCTCTAGGCTATTTTTTAACAGCAGAGGGCGCTCTATGATAGTTTTTAACAGCAGAGGGCGCTCTGTGATAGTTTTTAACAGCAGAGGGCGCTCTAGGATAGTTTTTAACAGCAGAGGGCGCTCACTGTTTTCTCATTTCATATTCCGTTTCTCTAGGAACTGCGTCACAATATGAATAAAAATGATCCCAGCTTCTAGTTCATGCAGACTTTAATAGCAGATGGTACTCTAAAATACAAGAGTGTAATAGATCCCTTTAAAGTAAGCATGCTCACACTATTATTTATTCTTATCTGAAAACAAGATCAACATCACACATCCTTCTTTCCTTAATTTATGAAGGTTTAGATATGCACAAGATGAAATGACTATGCTTTCAGATGGATTTGTATGTTAAAGTTAACGTCAATGTTTCTTCCTAACCGTTTGTTATTGATTCAGTTTGTGCTGTATTATGCATCACGCTGGAGCCTCTGTGTTTGTGTGCATGTGTGTGTGTGTGTGTGTGTGTGTGTGTCTGTAAGGTAAGCTGAGTATTAATAATGCAGGCTATTGCTTCTCAATGAGCACATAAGTTATGTCCGTCTTTCTGATAAGAGATCCGCTATTCTTCATTAGGTCTGTCACTCGTCTTACATTACAGGAGCCTGTCACACACACACACACACATGAAGATGAGCAAATGAGGACATGGGTGTAAAGCTGGTGATTATAAGTGTAGACTGATAAACTCATCCACACTGAATAATATGATTATGTTTAGTATATGAATACTAATCTATATTTTGAATTAGAGTAAATGGTAAATAAATTAAAGTTAATTTAAATGTCATACTGAATTTCCTTGGCACTCTAGGCTAGTTTTTAAACAGTAGATGGCGCTCTAGGCTCGTTTTTAAACAGTAGATGGCGCTCTAGGCTAGTTTTTAAACAGTAAATGGCACTCTAGGCTAGTTTTTAAACAGTATATGGCACTCTAGGCTAGTTATTAAACAGTAGATGGCGCTCTAGGCTACTTCTGTTTTACAGCAGACATCACTCTAGGCTAGTTTTTAACAGCAGATGGCGCTCTAGACTAGTTTTTAAACAGTAGATGGCGCTCTAGACTAGTTTTTAAACAGTAGATGGCGCTCTAGACTAGTTTTTAAACAGTAGATGGCGCTCTAGGCTAGTTTTTTACAGCAGATGGTGCTCAAGGCTAGTTTTAGCCTTTAGTTTTAATTTAATTTAGTTGTAAAGCTGGTGAAAATAAGTGTAGACTGATATAAGACTGATTAAATCATCCACACTGAATAATATGATTAAGTTTAGTATATCAATACTAATCTATACTTTGAATTAGAGTAATTGGTAAATGAATGAAGGTTAATGTAAATGTCATACTGAATTTCCTAAATGTTTTCCATCTAATTATTGTTTTATGTTTTTGACATATGATTCATTTTGTTTATATTTTATACTTTGACACACAGAAGAATTAAACTGAATTAAATTTACAAAGCTGAATCATATATATATATATATATATATATATATATATATATATATATATATATATAATATATATATATATATATATATATATATATATATATATATATATATATATAAATTTACAAAGCTGAATAGACACTTTACAAGCATTTAATCCTTTAAAATATATATATTTTGAAGGATTAAATGCTTGCAAAGTGTCTACTTTAGTGTTTAAGATTTTGAGAAAACAAAATATCAAAATATGGGTGCAGTAATGTTCATTGTGATTCAATGTATTAATGTCAATATTAAACACCATATTTATTTCTGAGCTGTACTTATTAAAATAAATCAAAGAATAAATTCAGTCTGAAATCTTGTATAAAATAGCGGTTTGAAACATTTGACCCAACATTGGGTATACACACACACACACACACACACACATATATATATATATATATATATATATATATATATATATATATATATATATATATATATATATATATATATTTTTTTTTTTTTTTTTTTTTTTTAAGAGTCTATACATCCTCGTGTGTATTTATACATAATAAATATACAATTTAAACTTTTATTTTGGCTGCATTTAATCGCCATCATTTGACAACACTGGTGTTTACTATCACTTAGTACAAAGTCTAGCCAGTGTGCAAATAAGAAAGTTAACATAGAGTTAAAGAATGTAAATTGTTTATGAGCAATGTGAAACGGGAAACAAAATGACCCAGGATTCCGATCAGAATGACCCAGGGGTTAACTACAGGTAGCTCAAGGCAAGTGTGTTTTTCTTCTTCTCTGGTCTTTTCTCTTCATGATTGGCTCTGTCCAGCAGAGGGCAGCAGATCCTCACGGTTTAAACTCAACGCAGTCAACATCTGCTCCAGCGCATCCAGTGCATTCAGAAAGTTACACATTACTATAGTCTAGCATTGTGCATTAATTTATGCATGGCCTGGTAAAAAAAAAAGCCTATTTCGTTATTTACAAATAAGCACCTTTAAGCCAACCCATATAGATACTATAGTGTTTATAGCATACTGTAGTAAAGTACTTTTAATTTATTTGTTGTGATGATTCTGCAGTAGTTCTTACAGTAACAACTACAGTAATATAAACAAATGATCCAGTGCTGTAGATTTCTACTACTGTAGGGTGTATTATACTACAATACAATCTAATTTAACAATACTAATAATGGAAAATATTATTATTAGTGGGTTTCCTCAGGGTGCTACAGTTTCCCCCACAGTTCAAACGCATGACCTATAGGGGAACTGATTAACTAAATTGGAGTGTGTATGGGTGTTTCCCAGTGATGGGTTGCAGCTGGAAGGCCATCCGCTTCGTAAAACATATGCTGGATAAGTTGGTGGTTCATTCCGCTGTGGCGAACCCAGATTAATAAAGGGACTAGCTGAAGGAAAATGACTGAAATGAATGAATGATACTGCATAATGTTATGGAGTGCTGATGTATTGTACACTAATATTCACAACAGTTTACTGTAGTAAAAACGAAATAATAATAATGATAGTAATACAATTATTTTTAAATAATAATAAATAAACTAATAGAACTACTGCAATTTTTATTTTACAACCACACAATATACACAACAACTTCGTACTACAATACACTGTAGCTTTAGAACTAGCAGGCCTAAATACTATTTACTACAGTACGTTTCAAAAACTCTATTTACTCTGGCAAATTAGACACTAGTACTTATTTTAATAGTGACTAGTAACTATTCTGTTGTTACTAGTAAAAAATTTCCCATTGATTTCTATGGGATTTGTCATTGAGATATACTATTCAGTGCCTAAAATAGATACTTCTATCTAATTAATAATAGGCCTACTAGTATCTAAAATTTAAGTACTAGTAGTATTATCTATTATTTAGGAACTAGTATCTAATTAATAAGTATTAGTACCTAATGATTAACTACTAGTACATAAAAATATGTACTAGTCCCAGCTGGAATACAGTTAAAACTGCACAGTTGGTATCTCAATGACAGATCCCACTGAAATCAATGGCAAATTTCAAATTTGTCACTAGTAACAACATAATAGTTACTAGTCACTATTTTTAATAAGTACTATTATCTAATATATTAGATCTAGTATCTATTTAATAAGTACTAGTACCTAATGAATAGTACCAAGTATCTGAATACCTACTAGTCTCTAATCATTATCTTTTTAATAGGCAATCCCTGCTGAAAATCTAGCTTAAACTAGCCTATGATAGTTGGCTGGTTTTAGCTGGTCGACCAGCCTGGTTTTAAAGGGGCTTTGGCCACTTCCAGGCTGGTTTCCAGCCATTTCCAGCCTGGTTTTAGCTGGACAGGCTGGGAGATGACCAGCTAAAACCAGCTTGACCAGCCTAGCCAGGCTGGGAGCCCAGCCAAAACCAGCTATGTAAACCAGAATGGTCAAGCTGGTTTTAGATGGTTTTAGCTGGTCACTTTCCAGCCTGACCAGCTAAGACCAGGCTGGGAATGACTGGAAACCAGCCTGGAAATGGCCAAAACCCCTCTAAAACCAGGCCGGTTGACCAGCTAAAACCAGCCAAGTGAGCCAACCATCCTAGGCTGGTTTAAGCTGGATTTTTCAGCAGGGATAGTATCTAATGAATAAGTACGTAATAAAAAATATACTGGTATCTGAAAAAATAAGTACTAGTAACAAGAAAATAGATACTAGTACGGGCTAGGCTATATATTAAATGGTAAAAGGGCTAACCATATATTTACTGTAGCGTTTTTCATGTGGGGAGTAATTTAAACGGGTCTTTGTTTCAAGTTCTTGTTTATAAAGTTCTCGTAAAATAGTTCTTGTTTATAAAGTACTTGTAAAGATAGAGTTCTTGTTTATAAGGCTGATATTTGGATTAAACGTGTGTTTTCTTTCTGCTGAAGTGAATAAATCTCATCACTCCCGCCGATCCGCCTCCCGTCGCCATGGAAACGCAATCCCGCCTCAGTCATCTGACCTACCGTAAACTCCAGTTTCGGTCTGTTTTATTCGGTAAAGTTTCATCAGAAACACGCAGATTAATTTGCCTGAGCACACGCTGAATACCGCGGACATCCAGAGATTCCGTGATGTTTACATCCGCTCTGCAGGACTGAAGAGTTTCCGGTAAGCGAGTTACTACTCGCATGTTTTGGTACTTTTTGAATAACTGAAATATACAAACAAACAGCATTCTTGCTGTAGTACAGATGTTATGTTATTTAATGCTGTCAGTATATGAATTAAATCGTAATTAATTCACGAAATGTACATTTGTAACGTAAATAAATTAATGTAACTAAAAAAAGACGTTAAGTGAGAACTTTGTTTTGTTTTGGTTGTTTGTTTACATGTTTACATGAGTTTCTCTGTTGGTAAATATGACTTAAATAATTTTTTTTTTAATCACTGAGGTTATATTCGGTCACATCTGAATCAAATATGCTTGTAGTTTTTGATTTTATATATATTTAGTAAATAAATGTGTAAATCTTTGAACAAAAACATGCATTGACGCAGTGTTTTCCATCATTTTACTCATCTTTTTTTGTGTGCGTCAAATGTTTGTTGGTAAACTATATTTGTGCTTCTTAATATTCTTTAATAATTATACATTTAATTTGACAACAAAATTGTTTTCTAAAAATATTAAAACTTAACAAGTTTATAGTCTCTAATAGTTATTTAGTACTTTTTAGGGGAAAAAAAGAGACCTGATAAGTCATTTTGCTTAAATGTATCTTAATAAATAGTTCACTCAAACATTTAAATGTACTTACTATTTAGAGTGCATATTGGTCCCATAGTGGATTATTTTGTTCAGTGGTGTGAGGAGTCTAATCTAAAACTTAATGCAACAGAAACTAAGGATATGATTATTGATTTAAGAAGCAATCATACAGCAGCTAAGGTGACTAATAACAGGGGTCAAAAAGGAGAATGTGTGGAGAACTTCAAATATTTGAGTACCATTATTGACCGATCTTTAAACTTTGAGGCAAACTCTGATGCAAGAAGGGGCATCAGCGCCTTTATTTTATCACGTTTTCACATTGGCCCCAATATGATAACTTTGTTCTAACGTGCTTTTATTGAGTCAATTCTATCCATCGCTCTGGTGGCATGGTTTGGAAGTCTGTCTCTTAAAAGCAGGAATACACTGAGCCAGGTTATTGAGTGGTCCAACAGGTTGATTGGTGAATCACAGCTGAGTATTGACTCCCTGTATTGTAGGCAGCTTTTACAGATTGCCCAGAATATTAGCAGCTGTAAATCCTCTGTCTGAGGAGTTTATCCTGCTCCTTTCCATTCGAAGGTTTCAGATGTTTTCTAGTAGGACAAAACGTTACAGGATTAGCTTTGTCTCATCATCCACTGTCGCTCTGAATGTGTATATCTGGGTATGTATATGTGTTATTTTGTTGTTTGTATCAAATGCCAAACTTTGCTGCAAAAAGAATCTACCTATGGGTATCTATAAAGTCAGCTCAACTCAAATATTTACTCTTCCTCAAGTGGCGCCTACGCTTTATCAGTTCCTTTCTTCTGTTAAGCACAAAAGAAGATATTTTGAAGAATGCTGAAAACCACTGACAAGCTTAGTGGGAAAATCAAATACAATGGAAGTCAATGGTTACAGGTTTTAAACATTTTCAAAGTATCTCCTTTTCAATTTAACAAAAGATAGAAAGTCATAGAGGTTTAAAACAAGTGGAGGGTGAGTAAATTATGACAGAATTTACATTGAACTACCTGTTAAATAAATGTTTGTCAATAATTTAAGTCAAAATTATTCGCTGTCCTGTTAAACTTTTCCTATTCA
This sequence comes from Danio rerio, assembly GCF_052040795.2. Taxonomy (NCBI): domain Eukaryota; kingdom Metazoa; phylum Chordata; class Actinopteri; order Cypriniformes; family Danionidae; genus Danio; species Danio rerio. The sequence continues at coordinate 907,757 of NC_141034.1, read as the reverse complement.
AATATTTGCCAAATGATGTTGAACAGATTCAGGAGTTGTTCACAGTATTTCCTCTAATATTTGTTCTTCTGGAGAAAGTCTTATTTGATTTATTTAGGCTAGAATAAAAGCAGTTTTTGATAGTTTTAAAGCCATTTTAAGGTCAATATTATTAGCCCCTTAAGCAATATTAGTGTTGGATTGTCTCCAGAACAAACCACTGTTATACGATGACTTGCCTAATTACCCTAACTTTACCCTAATTACCCTAGTGAAGCCTTTAAATGTCACTTTAAGCTGAATACCAGTGTCTTGAAGAATATCTAGTTTGTTTTTTGTGCGTGTGAATGTCAGCCAGCAGGATGGTCAGGAAAAGCGGTGCAGTGCGGCGTTCACAGAAGCAAATCTCAGCCCTGAAGCATCTTTCTCTGCTGGATCGAGACTCTCCAGAACCTCCTGTAATCCAGATCAATCCTGATGAGAGTCCCGGCTGCACAGACCAGGTTTACCTGCACGCCGCAGCCATCTTTCAGAGCTCACACCTGGAGAAACCCGCAGCTCACAGGCTCATCAGCTATGGGAAAAGGTCAGAGGTCAGCATTCCTGACGCCCAGGATGAGGCATCTCAGCGGGCGGCCTACCAACTCGCCTTTAACACACTCAAATGTAAGTGTCAGTCATGTTTCCTAGAGTCTGATGTGGAGAAATTGTCAGAAAAAGCATGTGAAGAATCATTGTGTTATAGAACACTGTTTATTTATTTATTTCTGCTTGTAATTTATTATAATTTATGCAGATGTGCTGCATTTAACAATACTTGAGCATCTCAGTCTATCTAAATTAATGAAATCTTTCCAAATAGAGCTGCTCAAATCATCTGAGGCTATTTAGATCATATCGCAATAAATAAAAAACCTGGAAAAATTGTCCAGGTTACAGCAGGAAAACCAATCACAGCATCTGTTTGTCTGTTGGTTATTCCAGTTGACCAATCACAGCATGTTTTCTCTGCTGGTTAGTCCAGTTGATCAATCACAGCATCTGTTTGTCTGTTGGTTATTCCAGTTGACCAATCACAGCATATGTTTTCTTTGCTGATCAGTCCAGTTGACCAATCACAGCATCTGTTTGTCTGTTGGTTATTCCAGTTGACCAATCACAGCATCTGTTTGTCTGTTGGTTATTCCAGTTGACCAATCACAACTTATGTTTTATGTGCTGGTTAATCCAGTTGACCAATCACAGCATCTATTTGTTTGTTGGTCAGTCCAGTTGACCAATCACAGCATACACTTGTCTGCTGGTTAATCCAGTTGACCAATCACAGCATCTGTTTGTCTGTTGGTTATTCCAGCTGACCAATCGCAGCATATGCTTTTTTGTGTTAGTTAGTCCAGTTGACCAATCACAGCATGTTTTCTTTGCTGGTTAGTCCAGTTTACCAATCACAGTATCTGTTTGTCTGTTGGTTATTCCAGTTGACCAATCACAGCATCTGTTTGTCCGTTGGTTATTCCAGTTGACCAATCACAGCATATGTTTTTTTTCTGCTGGTTAGTCCAGTTGACCAATCACAGCATGCATTTGTCTGCTGGTTAATCCAGTTGACCAATCACATCGTTTGTTGGTCAGGCCAGTTGACCAATCACAGCATCTGTTTCCCTGTTGGTTATTCCAGCTGACCAATCACAGCTTATGTTTTATGTGCTGGTTTATCCAGTTGACCAATCACAGCATCTATTTGTTTGTTGGTCAGTCCAGTTGACCAATCACAGCATACACTTGTCTGCTGGTTAATCCAGTTGACCAATCACAGCATCTGTTTGTCTGTTGGTTATTCCAGCTGACTAATCACAGCATATGCTTTTTGTGTTGGTTTGTCCAGTTGACCAATCACAGCATACATTTATCTGCTGGTTAATCCAGTTGACCAATCACAGCATGTGTTTGTCTGTTGGTCAGTCCAGTTGACAGTCACAGCCTCTGTTTGTCTGTTGGCTATTCCAGTTGACCAATCACAGCATCTGTTTGTTGGTTGGTTATTCCAGTTGACCAATCACAGCATATGTTTTTTTTTTTTTGTGTTGGTTAGTCCAGTTGACCAATCACAGCATACATTTATCTGCTGGTTAATCCAGTTGACCAATCACAGCCTCTGTTTGTTTATTGGTCAGCACAGTTGACCAATCACAGCATCTGTTTGTTTGTTTGTTGGTTAGTCCAGTTGACCAATCACAGCACCTGTCTAGTCATTGTAGTTATTTTGCATTTATTTTAATCATACAACAATGATTCGCCTTATTATAGTGCGGATATTTTGTACGCATGTTGTTCTTTCCATTCAGCATGTTTAATGAGACTAATGCAAATGCAGGATCCTTCAGCCGTCACGGTGAGTCTTTCAGCATGTTTATTCACGTGTATTGCTCATTGATCAGTATGCAGCAAGAGGATGATGAAGTCGTGAAGCAGAAACAGCAGGTGTAGTCCTGTGTGATTGTCACTGTCTGTTTCCACCGAGTCCTTTTAGCAGAATATTTAATCTGCCGGTTCTCAGAGGAACCACTGCTTTAATGAGAGCGCCGATCATCGCTGAGGAAGAGTCTACTAAACTAACTAATGAGTCTCTGTGTGCTCAAGAGACTGAGATTCAGAGCCACAACACAACACAACACACAGGCTGTACTTCAGGGTAATGTGTCACAATTACACCTCCACTGTTGTCTTTTGATTAAAATGATAACGAATATTATTAATAAGACTTTTCATTACTCTGAT